>NC_044922.1:4064420-4170873 GCF_003576645.1 Ipomoea triloba
AAAAAAAAAAAAAAAAAAAAACAGAAGATTTTAAGCAAGTTTGCACGATTTTGGCACGCCATTTTCTTTATGCGGGTCTCACATTTTCAGACAAAAAACCAGACATCCTACAAGAATCACATTTCTTCTCTAATCACCCTCCCTCATTCATGTTTTCTCAAAAACAACACCAAAATCTACACATTAGAGATTTGTCTGGTATTTTTTAAAATTTTCTGATGCTCGTACAACTTAAACACCTTGGCCCAAATTAAACACCTTGGTCCTGTTTGGTAAAATAATTACCCTATCAGTCAGTTTTGGCCTATTTGACCATTATTAATTGTTTGATTTGGTTAAAAAATCAAACTAACAGCTAATTTACCAAACACTTTTCTATAATCAGCTAATATTATCAATTAATTATACCTTCTAACCCAATCAGCTAAAAACATAGTTAACAGTCATTTACCAAACATGGCAACTTCCTGAGGTATATATAGACTAACCTGGCATGTAATCCGGTGCACAAGCGATCCCAAAAGTCCATGATATGATGGCCAGCCAAGTTGGACCCACTCTCCAAGCCATTGATGCATAGCAAATGCCCAAACCCATTGCAATGGAAAACGCCGTGCATGGTGTGCCCTTCCAACTCAATCATCATCACATTCGGCCGTTGGATCTCCGACGTCGAATTCGTGGCGGCGCCACCGCCGTACAAGTTGCTGCTACTTTGCCGCTGACAGAAGCTGAAACAAGCCGCCATTGTGTCCTTTGATGGGAACACAAAATGGTATTTCTTGTTGCAAATTAGATGGTCACCCCATCCTAATCAACATATAATCCAATAATTTCACACACAAAAAAAATGTTAATAATGTATGCTCCCATCCTTGAATATAAACTTGTGATTAGCATAGGAGATAATAAAGAGTGTCCACCACCAAAATCTTACCTAACAACAAAGTCCACATACCCATTTTCTAAGTAACTTACCACTAATGTAATATAGTCACTAGTACTCAAAGAAAAAGTAACTTACCACTAAATTGCATGCATACCTATATATTGGCAATGCTTGCATTTGGGGTTGAGGGACAGCTCAATTGGTTCCTCGACGACGAAGAGGAAGACGTATGACGGTGGGTGGCGATGGACCTCGAGCTGAAACGACCAGCTCGGCATTGCCCCGCACAATCCATTCTCGGGCTTCGCGTACTCCAGGAAAGCTCTAACGTTTTCCTCGAAGTTATGGCTGTCAAACCCTGCCGGGCAACCATGCTCGCCAAATGTCTTGAATTTATAAACTCTTTCGCTTCTCTTCCTCTTCTTGCACCCCGTGAGATCCAAACCACCCGACATTGTCTTTTACCTTCCTAGAAGATGAAGAGGAAGAGAAGAGCGAGGGATATAAAGGGAGTAGGAATATATTATAATTGAAGTTATATAGGTTCAAATATTAAAATGGTCACACATATCTTGCCAAGAGGGACTAAAATCTTATTAGAGTGTCATCCGAAGGAGGCTTTGGAGTTATGAAAATGGAGGAAAGGCCAAAGGGGAAAACTCACCATATGCATGATTTTGTTTTGAAAAATCTGCCGCGAAATTGCATGCATTAACGTAGTATACTCATTTTGATTAAACAATTACCCATGCTTTTCACCCTCCTAAGTAATCCACCATTTAAATTCTTTTGTCACCCGGCAATTTTTGTGGTCAGTTAGGGCATGCTAATTAAGAGTTATGCATCATATTATGTATCTACACATACTTATAGCACTTAATTATTACACCTTTTAACTTCTTGGCCAACTACTATAAGCCTTCTGATCCTATCTGGTAAAGGATCACAAGAAGGTAAACAAGTCTAGGTTGCTCATAGCTAACCGGTTTAAATCAAGAATGCTAATAAATAACTTCACTGGAAGAGTCAAACTTGGAACTTTATGATTTTCAAGTCAACTATTTGACTAATTTAGCTATATATGATTGTCCCTGCAAACTATTATATTTATTCACGAAGTCGTCACTAATTGTTTGTGTTACACATGTTCTTCAGTGAATCATGTGGCTTATGTCTTATCAAGAAGTTCTCAATTTGGTGTAGAGGTTTGGGTTTTGACCCTTCCTTGTATTTCTGATTTGGTGATTATGCCTTAATAAATTTCCATTTTTCTTTAAAAAAATTGCTTTATTAATAAAAAAAATAGTGATTATGCATCAATAATCGTTAATAAACCAATTTTTTAAGTGGCTAATAAATATACAAATCTCTTAATTGTCTCCAAAGTCATCACGCAAATACTTCCTCTCCGTTCTTGTTGTGAGTAACGTTAGCCATCTACTATATATATGCCATTAATATTTTAAATAGAAAATCACACAATTCGCTTATTATTAAATATTAATTTACCTTAAACAATACGAACTTATGTAGTGTTACATTATTAATTGAATTTAATTTAATTATAGTTTTATTAAGTTTTTATTACAATTTTCATTTTTTTAAAGATTTTTATTTAATTTAATTTTTGTTCATCCGTGGGATAATGTCAATTTCTTTTTCAAATATTAGACTTATTAGTATATATAAGTAAAAATAACTCCAAAAACTAAAATGCTCATATAAAGTGTGACTAGCTAGTAAGTATTTAGCAATTGATGACCAATAATCAATGATCAATGACTAGTAATAATAGGCTAATAGCTGTTGACATCTAAATTAAAGAGCAATAATTATATTCAACGATGGTAGTTACATATTATTGTAGACTCTAAAATGTTTAGTTATAAGCCTTGGATACACCTCAACTAGTAAACTATTTCAAAATAAGTTTATAAGCTTTACTTTGCTAGCGGTGGCAATGTGCAAGGTTTGAAACGCTAATATACAAGTATTTTTGGGGCATGTAGGTTAGTCAAAACATATCACGTGATTTACTCCTTCCACCAGTTTTCAAGGTATGAGTAGTGAGGAGTCATTAAGTTGGAGGTTAAACTTATAAAATGTTGAGTTATAACTAATTAATGATTTTTTATTTTTTTTCTTGCTTTCAAAAAACAAAAATAGAAAATCTTGCACAACCAATTAATAATTGATTAACAATAGTACCTCACAATACACACAAAAAATTATATCATGTCTCATGCACATCAACACTCTAACCTATTTATAGGGTTAAAGTGTTTAAAGAAAATAATATAACTTAAAGGAAAATCATGTTTTTGATCTCTTAATTATAGCCTTATAGGGGTATAATAGATTCAGACTCCCAATTATAAACGCTCCCTGTCTTGTCCAATTATTAGTATGGTGACATTTTTTTCACCTCATCAAAATAAAATCAATAGATATTGCTAGTTTTCAATCGATCTCAAAATCTACTTTTTTAGAGCTTAACTTGTAAACTCACCTAAAATTTCTCATTCCTTAACATATTTTTCTTCTCTCCACATCAATGAGAAGATTATGCATTTAAGTTATTTGGGTTGAACTCACAAATTCTTAAAAAATTAGGTGTTTAGTCTTAACTAGTTTGTCGATTGGAGGGGAATAAAATGTGAGGGAATTAGAGGATTCTGGTAAATTTACAAGTTTAGCCCAAAAAAAGCTAGGTTTTGAGACTGAAACTAACCATCTTTAATGATTTTATTTCATTGATGGAGAAAAAACGTCACTTCATTAACAAATATTAGAGAACTACAAATGACCAAGTGGAGCATTGGAGAAGATTTAGACATTTTGCCAAAGACCTTGTGGTTAAACAGAAGTGACTCTCCCAATAGGGAGGTCATGGGTTCGAGCCTCAGTGGGGGCGATATTGATATATTGATTCGTCTACTGAAATTATATATGGGCAGATACTACATGTAACAAGGTCAATAGTACTAAAAAAACAAATATTGGAGAGAAATTATATATGGGCAGATACTACATGTAACAAGGTCAATAGTACTAAATTAAAAAAAAAAACAAATATTGGAGAACTAAAAGTAATTAAAGACACTTATAATTAGATAATTGAGTCTACTATAACTTATAATTGGAGGATAAAAAATACCACCTTTTTTTTGTATAATTTATTAATAGGGTATACTATTTGAATCCAAATTGTAATCACCCCATATAGGATTTGATGTAACAAAACCTCAAAAAGAGACTATAACTTGCCTTGTCCACAATATCCTGAAATGACAATTTAGTAGTAGAAAATTGGTGGCAACTACAAATGATAAAGGAAAAGGAAAAGGTGATTGGGCCCTTCAAATCTAGCCTTTTGCTAAGCTTGCATATTGGGAAATGGTATGTTAACACAAATGTCTCGAGTTTTAATATTATACTACTAATTCTAAAAGATTATGTTGTAATTATCACCAAAAAAGAAAACAATGTTGGAATTATAATATTTGAATATATAATTAAATATTCGTGCAATTAATTTCATGGATAATTAGACAAAAAGTTGTAGCTTAAGTCACGTGTCGAGTCACTGAAGCAACATCTGGCCACCAGTCGTGTTATGCCACTTAGTCCCCTCCTATTCGTTGAAATTAGAAGTCAAAATATTCAATGCGTATGTGAATTTTCACACTCAATAGACATGTAATATTAATTAAGCATAGCAAAACTCTTTCAAATTGTAATCTCATTTCATACTTGTAAAACTCCAAACCCTAGCGCAATTTAATACAACAAAAGCCCATAGCTAGCTATTATTTTAGTCACTTTTACTGATCAAGAAACTCTTTCTTGGCTTAAGTCTCAATATTGCTACCAGTGGTTTCTTATTAATACAATCAGTGGTATTCCTGGCTATTAATACAATCAATGGTTTTATTGCTGCCACTTGTGGCCCAATCTCATGTGCAAATGATTCATACCTTGCGCATCACTTGCAAAGAAGCTCTTTCTTGGCTTAAGTCTCGAGATACTGACAAAATATGCCTTGAGCCTGATTGTCTTAATGTCGTGAATGCGATTATACGAAGGGGCAGAGATCTCTCATATTGTGGTTCAGTCTTAAATCACTGTCATGTTTTAATAAACTCTTTTAATGAGTCTTTATGTCGTTTTATTCCTCGTTCAACGAACCAGTTGTCCCATACTCTTGCTAGGGGCTCTAGCTCTTAGTCTATACGGATCTCTAATTCGGAAGGTACTCCACCGAGTTGCCTTCTTTCTCTTTTGAGTTAATAATAGTTTTCTTCCACTTTCAAAACAGGCCCTTAAACATTACCCCACAAGTTCCTCCTACTTTTAGTTTGAAAGAAAACATATCATTTAGTTTTGTATTAAAGTTAAGACTTATGCAAAAAGTTATGAGTTCAATCATCTACGTCACTTGATTAAAAAGAAATTATGTCCATGTGTTATGTATAGCCATAAAAAATAATCGACCCATACATATGAGGGACATGTTAAACATATTGATGGCTTTATCAGGATCGAGTCCACCATAAATCAGGTATAGAGGTACAGAATATGGGGTCGAAAAATAATAATCTTTATTACTGGGTGTGAGGCCCAATAAAATAGATACAAAACCCAAGGCACTGGCCTAAAAATGATGACCCAAAATAATAAATAAATAAGCTAAGGATTAAATAGGCCAAATATAACTTAATATGTAACCCACAGGACTTGAACCCTGGTGTACCAACAGAAAGGAGGAGACCAGATTACTTGACCAAAGGTGTCTTTGAGGTGTGTCTTATATGAATAGACCCCCCCCCCCCCCCTCTTTATATTGTTAGTGACTCAACCCAGATCACCCATGTGTACGCCATCCACACCCTGTCAATTCCAGCCAGACACGCATCCCGCGTAGTCCCTATCTGTCAATTGCCTCAACCACCAAACGCAACAACTTTCCCTTACCCCTCGCGGGTGGACGCACGATGACAGGCGTCCGTGTCCAAGGGCGGCTGTCACGCCCTGGCGCTCCCGATCGCCCAAGGCGACATGTCCAACCGCCACCCCAGGCAATTGGGAAACAGCGACTGCGCCTGCTGGCGCCCCTACCACCACTGGGTGACTGGGTCCTCCTTGCACCGCCTTGTACCCCACCTTGCACCTGCTCTCTCTTGGACCTTGTCTTGCACTACCTGGCACCTTACCTTGCATTCCTCTCTCTTGGGCCTTGCTCCAATTTAATTAATTAATTAATTAACAAGCTCAATCCCTAATAACACCATCACATATAATACATAAAAAAAATTACAAACCAACTACCAGTTTAGACTTTTTTAAAGATAGAACATACCTTTCAATTCCTACTAAATATATATTGATAATGATTTTCGTGAACGATTGAGTTGATTTTGGATGGAGATAAAGAGCGTTTTTTTAAAATTTTATTATTTAGAGTATTCATAATGTAAGAATTAGGATCCTTAAGTTGAAAGAAATACTTGCGATGTTCAGATGTTACAAAATTATCCATCGATTACAACTCATGTAAAAAAGACATGTAAAATTTTTTTTTTATTTAAAATAACATCCTCAAGAAGAAAGACTAAATACACTATCTTGGTGACTAATTAAGAGTACTATAACGCTATAATTTTCTTATTATTATTATTATTATTATTATTATTATTATTATTATTATTATTATGTTATTTGAATATGAAACTAATATTTATTTATTTCAATAAAAAATTTGTTACGACTAATATATAATTTTTTGAAAATTTTGTTACGACTAATAAATAATAAATAATAAATAATAAATAATAAATAATAAACTAACATAAAAATAAAAAATTAAATTACTAACGGTGGTGTGCCGGTGTGCCATGCAGAGAGCAACGAAGTGGGACACGAAAGAGGCAACGAGATAAGATTAAACGAACAATGTGCTAGAATTTTGGAATTATATTTTTTTAATCTATTTTATTGAATTTAATTTTAAATACATTAAAATAAAATGTATTTATTATATTTTATTTTTATTATAATTTTACGATAAGATAGAAACACAACTTTAAAGGGTCTCTCTCTTTCATAGGTTTCTCTCTTCTCTCTCCTCCGCCTTCTCTCTCTGTCTTTCTCTCTCCTCTCTCTTCCCGGAAGGCAAAAAAAACCCCCAAAGAGCTGTTTACCAACAAGTAAGTTTTCTCTCTCTCAAAAATCTGAACTTTTTCTCTCTCCCTCCCTCTCTCTCCATAAATTTGAAATTTTTTGTCCTCTGTTTAACGCTGCGCGGCCTTTCCGTTGTCGTATTTCTTTATGTTTATTTAGTTGATTGCTTTGTACATATGTTTAGATCTGATGGGTTTTCACTAGATCCATGTTTAAACCCCGAAAGATTGTAACTTTTTGGGGGAATTTTAGTTGGAAGTGTTGAATTTGACGATTGTTTTCTCGAGTTTTTAATTGCGCCATTCTCTGAGAATTGTTTGTATCTTGATCCGTATGTTTTGATTGAAATTGTAATCTTTATTGCAATGCGGAGTATGGGTATGTGCGAATTTGGAGATTTGTTTGTTGTTTGGATCTGCAAAACGCAGTGTTTAATGCTAGGGTTTCAAATTGTAAGTTTCATGGTTGTGTGTGGTGTATTGTATGAGGATTTGTGGGTTATATGTACTATGAAATGATAGCCTGTGTTCTAAATTGTATGAAGATTTGTAACCAGCTTGGTTGGCGTGAGAGGTCGGGAGTTTAATGGCCAGCACTTTGCCCCAAATTGTACAAGATTTGTGGGTTATCTGTACTATGAAATGATAGTCTGTGTTCTAAATTGTATGAAGAATTGTGGGTTATCTATACTATGAAATGATAGTTTGTATTTTAAATTGTATGAGGATTTAATATAGGTGTTTTTGTGTGTGGATTTGTAGCGGTCTGAATGGATGATGATGGATTGAACATGAGAAATTGGGGCTATTATGAGCCAACCCATAAGGGGCATCTGGGGCTCCAGCTTATGTCATCTGTGGTTGATCGTGACACGAAGCCCTTCCTTTCTGGGCGTGATAATCCTTCCATGATAGTTGGGAATGGGATTTTTCATGCCCGGGATTCGATTGTTTCCCAGGTGCCCATAACGCATATAGACTACATTCGAGATGGGTGGATAAACCACAGGGACAAGTTCTTGCATATGCTTCCCGGGAACCCTTATGGGGGCGGGGTTATGGCCGAGCCATCTGGAACGCATTCGTCTATGCAAATGCTACAACAACAGCAACAGCAACCTGACTCGACCAAGGATGCGAGTGCTAGTGCAGAGGACCCGAGCCTTGGTAAGGATGGCGGCCTGTCAAAGAAACGGGCAGCTGCCGCGCCAGCGAAAGGGAAGAAGTCGAAGAAAGGGCCGGGTGCATCAAAGAAGAACGACAACTCCCCTGCACAGCGTGCAAAGCCAGCAAAGAAGAGTATAGATGTGGTTATAAGCGGGGTAGATATGGATATCTCGAGCATCCCTACTCCCGTGTGCACCTGCACCGGGACACCTCAACAGTGCTACCGGTGGGGATGTGGAGGCTGGCAGTCGGCGTGTTGCACCACAACTATATCAATGTACCCTTTGCCTATGAACAACAAGAGACGCGGGGCTAGGATTGCTGGGCGGAAGATGAGCCAGGGTGCATTCAAAAAGGTGTTGGAGAAACTCGCGGCTGAAGGCTATAACTTCGCTAACCCTATCGATCTAAGGACTCACTGGGCTAAGCATGGAACTAACAAGTTTGTGACCATCAGGTAAACTCGTATTCGGGTTATATCAGTTTGTGCCATTTCCATCTTTAGCTTGTATATATGTTGGTGGCCTTTTCTGTTTCAGAGCCGCGATCCATAAAAACTATTGACATTTGAGATTAATTTCTTGTTTTCATTTAGTAGGTAGCAATGCTTTGTGGCCACCTAGAGTAGGAGGATTCAAAAATGTTTTCTTTTATTTATTTAATTAATAGATTATTTTGTGATCTTTATTTTGTTGCCATCAACAATCTTGTTTACTGCACACTGGTTTGACCATGAGAAGTTAGATGTGAACCATATTGTTTGGATGATAGGAGAGCAATCTCACCACTATTTCAACATTATATTTGCCTATCAAATCATCAATCCATTCATTTAATCTCAGTGGAATGAAATGATATAACATATTCATAATTTCATATAAAAGGATAACATTTTAGCTAAAAAGTATATAAAGTAGTGAACTTGATTATATGTGCTAGGGATGTGAAATAGTGAACTTGATTTTATCAAGTTTATGTAGGGAGAAAAATAAAGACATGTATATTGAAAATGAAAAATTTTAGAGCATCTCTGGGGCGAAGACGACCAGTTTTGGTTGCCTTCTCTGGCAAAGGAGACCTTTACTAGTTGTCCTCGTTGGAGATGGTGACTGCGACGACCGTAGTTGTCCCGACGAAGGAGACCTTTTACTAGTTGTTCTCATCGAAGCTGGCGACCGACGACGGCTGTAGTTGTCCTGGCGAAGGATAGGGGTGAGCAAAAAAACCGGAAAATCGATAAAATCGATAACCGATAACCGAACCGACCGAAAATTTCGGTTATCGGTTATAAGGGAAAAAAAAATTTGGTTATTCGGCCATTCGGTTATTTTTTCGGTTATTGCTAGTTCAAAACCGCGGTCACCGAATAACCGACACCATTTATATATATATATATATATATATATATATATATATATATATATATATTAATAAATATTTTATATATATTACACAGTAAGCAATTTCAGTTTACTGTTTAGTTTATTAATACACAGTAAGTTTAGTTTATTAAGTTTTAGTTTCTTAAGTTATTTAAACATACTTAGTATTATATGTTTGGTTTTTGGACTTTGCAGTGTCATATTATATGTTTGGAGTTTGAACTTTGCAGTGTGGCAGTTTGGAATGGAATTTAAATAATTTTATAATATTTATGTTGATGTTAGTATGTTACAGAAATTCGGTTTTTCGGTTACCGAAATAATCGACCGAAACCGACGTGTTCGGTTTCGGTCGGTTATGTGTGTATAATCCGTCGGTTATGAACCTTCAAAAAAATGCTTTCGGTTATCGGTCGGTTATTGACCGTAGCCGACCGATGCTCACCCCTAGCGAAGGAGACCTTTACTAGCCATCTTCGTCGGAGATGGCAATCGACGACGGACGTAGTTGTCCTTGTCGGAGATGGTTACTGGAGAAGGTCATCGCTAGTCACCGAATTTTTGTGCTTGAACTGAAATGACCTTTACTAGTTGTCCTCGTTGAAGATGACTAGCCGGTGATGGCTAGTTGTCGGATTTTCGTGCTTGAACTAAAATGACCTGTAATAATAGCTTATTTACCAATTCTTGGGCTTCATTGCCTCAAAAAACTTTGTTAGTTCGTTATTAATTAGTTTAATAGTACAATTTAACAAATATATTATGTTTGATGTATTTTAATTTTTAATTAGTATATATATTTAATATTAGTCTTGTTTCAATGTTTTAATGAGATCTTTAAAATGGTACGGAGTATAATTTATTTTTAATAATATAAATTTTAAATTTATGTATTTAACAAAATAAAAAAAATACACAAAAAAAAAAGAAATAAAAGATAAATTTAGAATTGAATAAATAAGGACAAAAGAGTAATTTGTACCCTCCTCTCAAATTTGGTCGAGGTGAACAGTATATGGCACAATACTGTTCACATTCGCCAAATTTTTTGTCTTTTGCCGTTGGGTAGGAGTACCAAATATTGACGGAATGACATTGGAATATGGCATTTTGACGTCTCTTAGGAGATGCTCTTAGGCAATAAAGTTGTCAATTCTTTGTTTTGTATATAGAAAACCAAAATTGAAGAGGATATGTTGAAGAAAATGAAGAAGTTAATATAGTTTAATGATTTTATTGCTTCATGCTTGCAACTCACTACGTCAAAAGATTAAGAGATTAAAACGATTAATATTAAATAAGGGACAAAATATTTTCAGTATAATCATTATACTGTCTATATTTTTAAAGACAAATGAATATTGTTAAAGTTTCTCTACTTCAAATGTAATAAAGGTATTGTCATCTATTGAGAGATCCTATGCTATATCTATTTGAGACTTGTAATGTGCTTAAAGAGGAAAATAAAAATAACGTAGTACAACTCCAAATAAATAGGTCAAATTGTTAAGTTTGTAATCACAAAATTATAAATTTGACCTTTTTAACCAAATTGATTATGATTATAAAGCACAATTTATTCAATGTCCAGCCTTACATTAAAGATTTCAAAGTGAAAACAAAATCAAAAGAGAATTCTGGTTAAAAGAACCTCGTATGCATAATGTTTTGTTCCATATCATTCTACACACTTCTATCAATTTATAATCATATAATGCTACCAATAATAATCATGGTATTCAATGGTTAGTCCCGCAACGCAGAGTCATTTCCATTTTTTGTCCTACTGTTATTGGGGCATTGCCAATTTTAGTCCACTTCATTAATTTTTGCCACATTGCGGTCAGTCTTATTTGGTCCTTGCCATTTTTAGTCCACAGTTAAATTTTTTGTCAAATGGTCATCCAAAACAAGGATATTTTTTGTCTTTTCATGCTTTGGTCATCTCTTTGACCCTTTGTAGTGGTTTTCCTTACACATTTTCTTCAAATGAAGAGGTCCGGCGAAAGCCATGTGAGTCATATTGCAAAGCCATGGCTTTCGCCGGACCTCTTCATTGGATGAAAATGTGTAAGGAAAACCACTGCAAAGGGTAAAGGAGATGATCAATGCATGAAAAGACCAAAATACTCTTGTTTTAGGCATTTATTTGACAAAAATTTTAACGGTGAGCTAAAAGTGACAAGGAGATTGGCCGCAATGTGACAAAAATTAATGAATTGGACTAAAATTGGCAATGCCCCAATAACAGTAGAACCAAAAATGGAAATGACTCCGCAACGCATTACACGTTACAAAAACTTTCCAAATTTTAAAATTAAAAAAAGAAAAGAAGTGAGGTATAGATCTAGAAGTCACAAAATCCACATGGGACAGATCAGCTGATGAACATGACGAATCCAATGATGTTGCCAACATTTGCTAGTTGCTACACGAGGAAATGCATGTGACAAACATTTGCTAGTTGCTACACGAGGAAATGCATGTGACAATTATGCTTCTTGTTGTAATAATGTGAGTTGTTTTCACTTAAAACGAGAACGTTTTGAGTGAAATAACCTTAGAAAAAAAAAAACAAAAAAACAATAACTAATCGACCGACTACGCAGCCTAATCGATACCTAAAAAGCCTAGTCGATGCCTAGGAAGCATAGGCAGTTAGCGCCAAAGCAGCCTAGATGGTCAGCGCCTAAGCAGTCTAGATGGCCTAATCACCTACCTAGACCACACCGATTATAATGATATGCTAGGCGGGCGGTCAGCGCATAGGCGCCGATTAATCAGCATCTAAGCAAAATTCTTGCAACACTACAAGTATGATATAGTTCTGTATCGAATATTATCAGCAATAATACCCAATACAATCAAATATAACATAGTTCTATTTTTGGTAAGATCAACACTAGTATAGATCGACATCTTAGAAAAATAAGTTTTCAATGGTATAAGAGGTAAGCACATAAATGCTTTGTAAAAATACATATCTTTCCTGACAAGAAGATTCACACAATCTCATGAAGATGTACAGTGCTCATACATGATCAATTCAAAGCTTCAGTAGAATTCAGTTCAACTGTTCCATCAACAGTAACTAAAAACATGAAAGCATACATCACTTAAAGATCTGGATTCGGTCCAAGATGCTGCACTGTGCAACCGCAGTAAACTAACCACTAATGGCATGCATATTACAAAGTGAATCGAGATTCAGGCATGCATATTACAAAGTGAATCGAGATTCTTATACGAAAATCTAGACACTGTACTATAATTACAGGAGTACTATATGAATATATGAAAGTGTAGATAAGTCGACAGAGCTACAGAAGTAAAAACTTGTGATGTCAACAGTATCTAAGGGTCCAAAGTGCAATTTGGCACAAATGCCAGTCGACAATAATGGAGCAAATTAATTATGATGACAAGAGGAAAGACTTATGCCAATAGTCGATGGGTACGAAAACCAAAATGTACTAATGCCACTAGTTCTCATAATATGCAAAAACAGAATGCAAGTTAACAATGTAAAGAAACGAATAATGTAAATAAGCTTCTAAAAGGGGAAAGGGAAAAAGGGTAACACTAGAATCCCAATTACTTGTTCCAAATTAGGACTAAACTTAATCATGCATCAATGCTCAGAATCTTAGTGCACAGACTACACTTCCATATGCATATAATAGTTGGACCCTAGTCGGCAAGTTTTATCTTCTAGCTCAATATTATGAAGTTTCCTATCGAATAGTCATTGATCAAATTTGATACAAGTTTGCTAGTAGAAATACTGTAGAAGAACAATATAAACATGAACTCAATTGCTAAGCCATACGATTGCTCGGGAGGCAGTTACTCTAAATCTCTAATACCATAGTAGACCATCAAAACCTATGACCATACCATCCAAACAAAGAGAAATGATAAGGTTCATGTCAGATGTACTAGACAGTACAATGATAGTATGCAGCAAACAAGATACATAACAGCATTATAGTAATGGTGATAAGAGATGGCCAGGCTTGGTGCAAAAATAATCTAATAAATATAAGAGAAATATTCATGATTCATGACTGCTACTTTAAGTGGCCAAGAAACATTAATGGCCAATAAAGAAACAGAAGAGAAGTTTAATCTCAAATGTCAAATTCTTAAGTATAATTGCTGTAAAATGGACTAGAAAGTACAAATTAAATCTTGGCCATGGCCATCGAAATATATACAACAAAAAACAGAGAGCATGGCAATGACTGTCAAGAACTGATACCATTTGATGCGAGTTTACCTGATTGTCACGAATTTGTTAGTACCATGCTTAGCCCAGTAAGTCCTTAGATCGATTGGGTCAGAAAAATTGTAGCCTTCAGAAGCAAGTTTCTCCAAAACCTTTTTAAATGCACCTTGACTCATCTTCCTACCAGCAATCCTGGCTCCCCGCCTTTTGTTATTCATAGGCAAGGGGTACATCGATATAGTGGTGGTGCAACATGCTGACTGCCAGCCTCCACATCCCCAACGGTAACACTGTTGAGGTGTCCCGGTGCAGGTACAAACGGGAGTTGGGATGCTTGATATATCCATATCAATTCCACTTATTACAACCTCTATACTCTTCTTTGCCGGTTTTGCACGTTGCGCAGGAGGGTTGTCATTTTTCTTCGGTGCAGATGGCCCTTTCTTTGGCTTCTTTGCTTTCGGTGGTGAGGCTGCAGCACCCAGCCTCTTCTTTGAAGGGCAACTATCTTTACCGACACTTGGATCCTCCACATTAGCAATTTCCTCCTTAGTCGAATCAGTCTGTAGCATTTGCATAGATGTTTGAGTTCCCGAAGGATCAGCCATTACACCACCACCATAAGGGTTCCCGGGAAACATATGCAGGAATTTGTCCCTGTGGTTTATCCAACCATCTCTAATGTAGTCTATATGCGTTAGTGACGACGCCTGAGAAACAACTGAATCCCGGGGATGAAAAAGACCATTGGTCCCCATCATGGAAGGACTTTCGCGCCCAGAGAAGAAAGTCCTAGTGTCTCGATCAACCACAGATGGCATCAGCTGCAAACCAAGAGGCCCCTTATGGGAAGGTTCATAATAACCCCAGTTCCTCATGTTCAACCCATCATCATCCATTGAGAGCTACAGAAGTTCAAGGAACACAAATACCATTACATTAACTCCTTACTAAACTCTCACCAATCAAACTTAACCATTGCACCATTTTCATTTCACAACACAGTAAATCATGAAAGCCAGCAGAGGAAATACAACAGAACTATACCAATTTTCACATTCAAACCCTAAAACTAAACTCTTGGTTAAACAAATTAAAACACCCAAACCAAAATCAGCAACCAAAAATGAACCACCCAACTTGCAAAGACTCATCATCGGCATTGCATATCAGATCATAATTTTATCAAACCCACACCGATAAGATGCAAACAAATCACCAGCAAAAAGGAGTGAACTAAAAATTAAAACTTTAAAACCGCCTTGAAAAAAATTCACCAAATTAAACATTAACAACTAAATTTCCCATGAAGAATTTACAATCTCCAGTCTTTTGAACACGGATCTGGTAAAAAAACAATAGATCTAGCTAAAAGAATAGCGGAATCAGCCAGATTCGTGTATATGAATAACAAGCAAGGCAGCTTTAAACTAGAGACCCCAAAAAAATAAAATAAAATAAACCAAATCGAACTTATGGAAAAAGAGAGAAAGAGGAAAGGTCCATATTTTTTATGAGAGGGGGAGAGAGAAAGAGAGAGAACTTACCTGTGGGCAAACAGCTCCTTAGGGTTTTTTTTGCCCTTCGGGGAAGAGAGAGGAGAGAGAAACCCAGGAGAGAGACAGACAGAGAGATGAGAGAGAAACCTAAGAAAGAGATCGACCCCTTAAAATCTTGTCTGTCTCCGGAAACTATATTTTCAATTATTAAATTATTAAATTAAACTATTATATTGAAAAAGGAAATATATATACTCTCATAGATTTATTTGAAGAAAATATTTAATTCTATGTTAAAACCTGTACATAACTAGATTCGGCCCAGTACTTGCACGAAAGGTAAAATTTCTCATCCTAAATAGGCGAATAAAGAATTTAAAGTGAGTTGAGACCCGTGAACCAGTCCTACCACCAGCCCGGCCCACGAGTATGTGGGCTTTGCGGGCTTCATCCGTGCGGGTCATGGGCCGATTAATATTTTTAAACAAAATTTATTTTTTTTTTTAAAAAATGTTATACTCTATAACTCATTATTATATTCAAATATTTTAAAATCATTGTTCATTGTATGGTATATAATATAAATATAAATTAATACTTTCGCATAAAAATTAGTACAATCTATTATTATAATTAAAATTAAAATATCATTATCTATCAAACTGTAGTGTATACAAATTAAAATTTATATGATTTTTTCTATTTATATATTTAAATATACTAGTAATGTAATATAAGTAATTAAGTATTAAAAAAATAATACTTAAATTGGTTGGCTAACGTAGTCTTGGCGCAACCCTTTGACTTGGAAGATGTGTAGTTTTTGACTACACGAACATCAACAAGGCTCGTTCCATGGACCTATATGCCCTCCCAAGCATAGACTAGATGGTCATAGAGACCGCTCGCTGGGTGCGAGATCTTAAGTTTCATTGATGCTTTTAAGAGCTACCACTATACCTTCATAGCAGAAAAAAATGAGAATAAAAATGTTTTTACCAAATCAAAATGAATTTTTTTTGTTACCAGGTAATACCTTCTGGATTATGAAATGGGAGGGAAACGTACTAGACGATGATCAATTGGTTATTCAATGATATGCTCTGAAAAACCAAGGAAGCTTACGTGGGCAATATGCTTGCCAAAAGTAGAGGTTGGGACTCCCATCCTATTGATCTAGCCAATTGCTTTGAAGTTATCAAAACCTAAGGCTAAATCTGAAGAAGTGTACATTTGCCTTCCAAGTGCAAATTCTTAGGAATCATGATGACATCAGGGGATCGAACAGGAATTGGAAAAAGCCAAGGCAATAATAAATATGCAAGACTCAAGAGTGATGAAGGACGTATAATAGTTAATATGATAGTTGATAGCCTTAAGTCGCTTCTTGTCTGAGTAAGCCGAAAAGGCCATGGCATTTTTCCACATGTTAAAAAATACCAATTCCCAATGGGTTTCAACGTCTCAAAGTGCATTCAAAGAGTTGAAGACATATTTAACCTTGACAGTTGTACTATTAAAATCAATAAGGGGATGATCATTCTATGTATAATTGGTAGTACTGTCTGACCAACTCGGTCCTAGTAAGAGAGAATAATGACACGAACCAGAAATCTGTTTACTATGTTAGTTGAGCATTGCAAGGACCAAAGGAGATGTATACTTGATTTAAAAAGGCAAACATATGCTTGGTACATCATGGATAGGAAATTAGTGACTTACAACAACCATATCAGTGGAATTTTAAAGGTTTTTGAAACAGTATAAAAAAATTGCATTAGCTTTTGTTGATGTGGGGTGGAGTTTTTTGGTGAATTATTCTCTTGCAAGGTTTGGGTTTTTGTCATTTTTTTTAAGAAAGATGGCAGGCGCGCTTGGAACTCATTACTCGCCCTAGCGGGCACGTGTTTCCCACGCGCCCGCTGGGACATAGCTGGCGCCTGGCGGCCACTCTGAACATATACGTTACTTTTTTCTTTTCTTCTTTTTTTTTTTTTTTAATTTAGTTTGTCAGCTTTTTTTTTCTCCTTTTAATTTCTTATTTATTTTTATTTCTTCATCTTATCTCTCCTAAGTGTCACCTAAAAATCACAACAAATTTAACATTGATGTGGTTGCTCTTACTTTCAAGCTTACCTAGTCTAGGTCCTAACTAACCGGCATTAGGGGCCATTTTGAAATTTTCGACCTCATTAAGTGTTTTGATTAGGTGGGCTATAATGTTAGCCCAATGTACTATCGAGTTCGACGAGAGATTATCCAATAATTATATCATAGACTTAGATCCATTTTGTAGGATGGGGCAAATTATTGTGTGGACCATGGAGCTGTGTGGACCATGAACATTGTACTACATTATTTTATAGTAATATAAAATAATGTATAAAATAATGTACTTTATGTATAAAAATAATGTACCTTTAGTATATTAAAAATGTACTTTTTATTTATGGTCCATGGAATAATGATTGGTAAGATGGACCCGTCATGATTTACATACTGTGTGTTCGCAATTTACATACTGTGTGTTCGCAATTTATATACTGAATGCTCATAATTCAAATTGTAAACATTCAGTACGTAAATTGTAGTGAATTATGAACATTCAATATATAAATTATGAAGTGTATTTTATGTCCAGATCCATTTACAAGGTGGACCAGATCCATAAAATAATTTGTTCAGATTTTCCAGTAAATCAAAGTTTTTACTCAAAAATGAAGAACTTTTCATTTTAAATGGTTGTATATCTATTTTTTTTTCTCAACAAAACGAAAAGTACAACTATACTCAAATTTAAATTTTCATAATTTCTTGTATAAAATAAAATACCATTACACGAGACACCATGAAAATGAAAATCAGCTTGAACGAACACTACTAGAAAGTTATGAGATCTGGGAGATGTCGATGTTGAAGGTGCTGCAAATTGTTGTTAAGTGGTAAAAGAGGCGGTGCATAATTAGCAGGATTAGTTTCTTCGTCAAACGTTTCCCATCGATCGGTGATTATTGTGGAATGGCGAGTCTCCTTCGCCACGGTAGATGCGGGAAGCATTGACGGTGGTTCTTCCTTTGCCGCTTTATTATGATGAGGTGAAACCGGAATTACGCCGTTGATTATGTCTTCAAGCTCTTGGATTTGTTGTTTGCTGATTTTATGAGTTGCAGGGAGTATTGTGGCGTTGGAGACGCCGATTTTATTGCACAATTCGAAGTAATCGTTGAGCTCCAGGTTTTGGATTCTAACCCTAGCGGCGATTTTTAGCGCCGCCTCGGCCTCGGCCTTGCTGGCCTCCAAAATTCTCGGCAGGATATTGACGATTCCGGTGCATAATCGGTTGTGGATGTCGAAAATCTCCACCACGATGCAGTCCATAGCTTCGATGATGAGAGGCGCGATTGTGATCGATGAATTTGGCCGGATCTTCAGCGTCACGTCGAGTAAGTCTTGCAGCTTTTGCAGCAATTCTAGGGTTTGCATTAGGGGCGAAGATGAAGACGATAACCGTGGTGTTTGTTCCTATATATATGATTATATTATATCGCCATTATCATACATAGTTGGAGATCGAGTTTTGTTTGTTTTGCGATATCAATTAATTACCTGTTCGTCGATGAAGAGAATGGCGGATTTGTGATCGAGGAAGGCGAAATAAGCGCGAATGAAGTGATTGTGTCCCCAGGTCTTGGAGGAATTGGAATGGCGGTCCTTAAAATCGGAGAAATTGAACGGCAGGGGTCCGATCTTCCGGACGGCGGGGACTCTGCAGCTGAAAACGCCGTGCATAAGCATCAATCCTTTAAGCGCCACCGCCCAACTCCCCGTCTTCCTCATCCGCCGGGAAATCGCCCAAATCAATGGCCTAAAATGGTTGGGGGAAAGCCGAACCAGCCTGTACACTTTCTCAACGCTCTCGTAATCCACGCACGATTCGTCGTGGCTGGTGGCCCTAATCACCACCGCCTCCACGTCCGGTCTCCGCAGCGCCGTCCGCCTGGCCAGGCTCGCCATTACTATGCTGTTTTGGTCCTTCAAAGCCCCGGCGGCTCTGTTCCATAGCTTCCCCATCTTCTTCTCCTTTTGCACATTTATTTTAATTTAGGGGTGCGCGCGCGGGATCGGAGCACCTTCAATTCAATTCTTTCCTCTAGTAGTGTTTTTATTCAAGCCTTCCCCCTGCTGGTGCGGTTTTTCTGATCTCCTCCGTGAGTTATTCCGGAAGATGAACACCTCCGGCTCCGGCGATAGATTTTTCCGACGGAGGGGCTAATTGGTGCCGGAGCCGGCGCGAATATTAATTTATGGAACAATTTTTCAAAGCACACAACATTTCATTTTTAGCCTCTTATTTGTTGGAGGTTTGTATTAGCCGGTTTAGCAATAATATTTCTTTAATATTTGTTGGAGGTTTGTATTGGTTTAGCCTCATATTTCAAGTTTCACACATATAGTGTAATGGGGTCTTTAATTGTCAATGTTAACCATGGACCAAAGTCATCACCTTATGAAAAATTATAGGGTCACTAATGCTTACATTAATACAGTAATTGAGAGAATGAAATTGCTATTTCATGTATAAATGTATCCACAAAAAATGTTATTTTCCCTTCTTTTAATTCTAAACTTTGTATTGAGAGACGAACTTTCGTCTCCTAGATCAAAGATATGGCCGGTGGTGACAGACTTTTCTTTCTCCTTCTTCATCTCCATGGTTCTAACATAAATCTTTATTTAACATATTTATTTTGTTGACAATATGAGTTGAGGAAGAAAATAAAGTGTTGACATTGACACGGAATTCACTAGAAAAAACATAGCATAAAAAATGCCACATAATGTAAGGTGACTTGTAAATTAATAGGGAGTCCTGATGACAGTGATAAAATTGCACAATTTTAACTTATTCCACAGATTATTTATTCCGTATATTTTTTAATTGGATAACTCAATTGCATTATTAAAAAAAAAAAAAACTTAATTACATTTGTGTATGTGTGTGTATTGGGTGACCGAGAGAGATGATCAAGTTGGTGGAGCATCATTTTAGTATTAGAATGTCACGAGTTTGATTTTTGGTAACATCTTTTCTGTCTAGCTCATCAAACAAGGTATTTTTAATACGAGTTATCTCTCATGTATGATTTGCAGATTATTAAACAAGAGTGAGTTTACATCTACCCCACTCCTAATTCTGTCCTAGAGATTAGTGAAGGAGATCCACCCCGAGAACTATTATTGTTTTAACATGTTTAATCTCACTTTTCTTCCAAGACGAGGCAAAGAACATAGAAATGAAAATGTTGTAGTCCAAGGACTCTGAGGCATCGTTCTAATCATATAACAGACATATATATCAAACACGAGCAGGAAGGATCGGAGTTGAGAATATAATGAAGATGATGAGTATCACATTATACATCTTGCATCTATCCAGGAAATGAAAGATATTACTGACAATCGAAAATCTTATAAAAAAAAAAACATCTGATTATAAGACGGAATCAGAAATTCAGAATGCGAGATTTAATTAGTACATGCCCTCTAGTACGGGGCTTAGCTTGCTAGAATCTTAACATCTGACTATAATGTCGTGCAGACCAGACGACCAATTCACAGTGATAACGTACGTACAACGTACTGTGAATCTGTGATGATGATGAAACCTTATTTCCCAATCTACCCAACAACGTATGTAAAACTTTAATTTTAATTTCTGCCCGGCCAGACCCCACAGTCCCACACCTATGACCTATGATTCTCTGGGTAGGTAAAACCAAACATTATCTGACAAAGTTATTTCTGCGACAATCGATGCAAAAACAGTAGGGATCGGAGCTGATTCGATGGAGCGATGATGATGATAATGATAATGATGATGATGATGCCGGGGACATGATCTTTGCATTTCTTGGCGTTAATTATTTTTTTGTCTGCCTTGTCAAGATTTGAAGTGATTGAATTGGTGGAGCATTTGAGACATGGTTGCGTTATGAGGCGGCACCCTCCGCACCGGCCCGGCCACGCCGCCTCGGTACTCAGGCCCGAGCGGGTGGTGCCGCTTGCGCACCACTCGGATCGGGGGCTCCATCGTCACCTCCAAGATTCCTCCGCTCTTCCGCGGTGCCGAGTAATCTGATCTCTTCCTCATAATGTCCGCAGAAAACCTCCCTTCTTGCAGCCCATTGTTCTGCACAGTACCACATTTTTAGCTTAATTAGGCTAATCATGTCAAAAAAGTCCAAGTTATGCAGGAAAAACTAAATAGTCTAACAGCTAGGATGAGTAGAATGAGCCCAAGATACAACTTAATTGGTTAATAAATTTAAAGAGAGTTGTCTGTACAAACGGTTCAAATGTGTTTTTAGGTAATAGATTGTGAGCAATGACACAAAATCGAGTCCAAGCACCTAATGAGTCACTGTAATTTACCCATCAACTCTGATCTGTTGGCAGCAATTTATAGATCACCCAAATATGCATATTTCGCAATTTACCTCCCTAATCAAGACTCCATGAAAGATAGTAACACAGGGAATATGGGATGCACCCGTGTACAAATATTTTTAAGAAATTTAAAGATCATCATATCGAAACATATTTTGCAATTTACTTTTATAATTGAATCTCCATGACAGGTAGAAGCACCCTGAAAGAATCTATAGATCTTCAATACATATCTTACAATTTCCCCGGTTCACTAAGGTTTCAGGCAGGTGGGATCTCTCGGGATATGGATGCAATATAATGTTTTAGCATGAATAGAATGAAGAAGACATTTAATTTAAGGAGAATGAAGAAACAAACCTTCTTTTTCAAAAAAAAAAAAAAAGAAACAAACCTTCAAGACAGAAGAAGAGTATGGCATTGGGCAGATGATGGGCCGGTCTTCTTCCAACGGTTCAGTTGGGTGTTGAACCGGCCAGAAGGTATTGGCTTCACTCAAGCTTCCATCATCTCCATTACTTTCTACCTCAAACTCCATTGCCACTATGCCTTTCAGTCTCTTCTCTATGCTTGTGTTGCAGCACTTATCTCTCAACCCAATCATGCTTTCTTTTCCCATACTTCCTAAACTAGGACATTATATATTATTGTAGGACACCTCTCATATAGCATTAGGGCATGAACAATATAATGTAATGGAATTGAAGGCTACATATATAGCTGATATATGTTCACAAAGTGAAGGAGGGACACATTCATAGGGGGAGGTATCTTACACAATGTTCTTGGGAAGACAAAGGACAAGGAAATGACATCTTGCATTTTTGGTGTACATAAAAGCCTCCAAGAGTGGCCAAAAGTTGTGCTACTATTGGCTTCAGGACAAATTTTATGATGGAGAGAATTAATTTTAGATATAATAATACAATTTCATTTCATCTACCCATAAATTAATTAAAAAAAAGTGTATGTACAACCTTTAATGTAGGGTTCGAGCCTCAGTGGATCGGCAATGTAACTGACTCTTTGTGCTGCAGTAGGTTGAGATACAATTTTGTATGGAATCTCGGATATATAATATGGTAAAGTCTAGAAATTTAAGTTCTAAAAATTAATGATAAAGATATAGGAGAGGCATGGTGGGATCAAAGAAGCAACAGTGAAAGGAAAGATTCCCAATTTCTCCATTGATGTTACAATCTTTTGTTCCTCCATCTTTAAACCCTGGTGGGGCAACATGTGCTGCACAGCATGTGAAAAAGGAGAGGTTTCACCATCTTTTACTTTTGCATGTTAGGAAAAAAGAGCCGTTTTGTTTGAAAATGCACGCCAATATTTTGCTTTTTGTCTTTTCTTGGATTTGAAGAGGTTAAGCTGTAAAGATCTTTGTCCACCTCGATTCGGATTATCCAACTTTGTATTTATTTATCTATTTTTACATACTACACCGAGATCTGCACCGCGCAAAATTCAACTAACCGAGATTCAGTGGACAACTGTTAGAATCAAGGGTTTACCACTATATCAAAAGTTATAACTAATAGCAAAGACATAACTTTATTTTCTTATACCGCCACCCAGCCTCCTGGTGCTACCGCCACACATTTTCAAGACGATGGGTGTTGGACTTAGCCTTTAAAGGGCTTTGCCGGTCTCTGTCCGACAACGTAACAAATCTAACAAAATCTTAGTTGGGTCCCATTCAAAAACAACTCTCTTGAGTGTATCTGCATACGATACCTATGAATTTAAATCTATGACTATATACTTAAGCGACTTAAACTACTTTCATTTGAATCAAAATCTTTAATAACTTTTTTAATTGTTTTATAAAGAAAACAAAAGCTATATGTTTATAAAAAGAAAAGAAAGGTTCAGCCAATTGTATCTCTTTATTCATCATATTTTCATAAAGCAGTAGAAATTTAGTCCCTCAAGCTTCAACATACAAGCTAGCTTTTCGGATGCTGTTCGTATAACCTATCCCAAGTTACATTTTTTATTGAATTTTATATAATAACTTTTTGGATGAGATTAAAGTAAACCCTTGTTATATAAATTCTGTAACCTAATGACATAGCCCGTATTTCCAAATAATAAATTTTATGTTTTGTCTTTATTTTATGTTCATTGGTTTCAATACATTCAACTTAATATATATTGAAATATATATGTATGCTAATTATTATAACTATTTGACTTTAAGACATGAACTTTTTTTTTTTTGAAAACCAAGACACGAACTTTAATTATTGCTAGAGATACTATATACGGAGTAGAATATTGCATGATTATTCGCATCGACTACTCAGTTGATTCTTGAATAATAAATTGTGAGCAATGACATATAACTAAACTTAACAGTTGTAATGTGAAAATTATACTCAATGTGATAGACTCATTGTGGGGATCAAGACGGGTCCTCCCAGGCCACCTAATGAGCTGCTATGATGGGCCCACACCCTAGTAGGAATGACAATGTGTCGATGGTAGGTCGGGGTGGTAGGGCTACATCCACCACCTGACCCACCTTATACTTTCTCCACCCACTCGATTCGCACCTCTAACCCACATTGGGTAGACTTTTTCAAATTCTCCACACCCAACGGGTGTAGGTGCCCACTACGGGTATCTACAACTTACATTTTCAAATGCACCACAATTGATAATCAGGTAGTTGAGTTCTCGGTGCATTTGGAAATGCTTTAAGGTGCATCCTCTCCTTTTCATTGATTTTCAACTTTTGATATGTACCGCCAAACATTCCTAAAATGCACCCGTCAAGCATTTTCAAATGCACCAGAGTTGACAATCAATTAGAATTAAGTATTGCACATTGCATTTCGAAATACTTTACAGTGCATTGATACTCAATTGACAGTGGATCCAAACATCCGCACGGGAAGACTTTTTTGCATCTAATCTCACTGCGATACACAAACACACACAGTGAGTTGTGTGGAGTTCTAGGTGAATTTTGTACATAAAATCCGAATCCAACTCGACTCACTGCAAGTTTTATTTTTTAAGACTCACCACCCACTATCACCCAAAAAAAAATAAGATCCATGCAGGTGGATTTGAGTGAATATTTGTGGAGCATAATAAAATTTTCATCCCCACACCATAGGCACTAGTCCTCCTACTTATGATCTCATGGACTGCTGAGTCACCGTAATTCACCCTCTACTATCCTGTGTAATCCTGAAGCAAGAGAATTTAACCATTTGTGGACAAAACTATTGCATGATTGCAACATGAGACCAAGAGTCTTATTATATAGGGGATAAATGTTACACCATGAAGCTATAATGGAAAAAAAAGGGCAACCTAGTCCCATGTTTGGTAAATGTTTCATTGTAACATTTATGGAGCAACACTAATAAGTGTCATAAATACGAGCTTAGGGAACACCCAAAGAAACGCCTACGAGCTCAGCTAATGACGCCAAAAAAAAAAAAGAAAAGAAGCAAGACACAAAAATATACAAACTCAAACAAAAGTACAAAACAACAAAACCTAAATGAAGTCAAAGCAACAACACCGTACTATGTACACAAAAACGAACACACCAAACTCTTAATACAATAATACTGTCACCAATCTTCTATCAACTCTTTCAATGTTCACTTCTGACTAATATATCAACACCAATCTGCTCTCAGTAATATCCATTTTCCCCGCCCCGCTACATCATGTCTTTGCTTCAACTACCAAAATAACTGAACGAAATCCGCTTGCACTAGTGTACATACATACATACATACATACCCTTTCGTTATATTCACAAGTTTCGGTCACTCCTTCCCCGTAGAAAGTTGTTCCCTTAGGAAAGAATAAATCAGGCGCCTCCCTGCAAGGACATTTGCAGCAAAGTGAAGATAACCTCGATAAATTGCAGTCATACAAAGATAACAAATATAGGGAACTCGAAAAAAGACATCTATGTGTTCAGTTATTACAAAATTCAAACTGTCCCAAGGTAGGTAAACATCGCACACATTTAGCTAATTACCTAAAAGAAGACAGTTTCATAAACTCGTATCCATTATTCAACCGAATAGTGTAATGCAGTAAGGGGGTCTTGTTTTGACTGTTTAAGGTAAATGTTCAAACCACCTTAAACAGGTTATCTTGTTTTTAAAAGGAAAAACCGTTGCAGCTAGCTAAGGAAATAGAATGTTTGGTTTTAAAATGGAAAACGTTTAAAAGGGAATGGAGCATTATTACTTTGGGTTTGGATTTAGAAATATGCGAGAACTCAAGTACAAGCCACATTAGCAAAGGGGTGGGGGGGATGACACTACATTAGCAATTTTAGCAGTTGCATAAAAAATCTACTTAAAAACTCATTCTTATCAACTACATTCTATTTAAGGTCGAAACTCCAACTAGCATCCCCGTCCTGCTTTAGCGATGTTTAACTGTATCACAGATTTTAGTTGAAATATGCACAGAAAACATCATACCGGTTCAGGTTCCATATTCAGGCTTTAGGCGGAGACTCGGGATCAGAACCACAAACAGAAGAAAAAGACATGATATCTTCTTTTGCAATAGCCACAAAATTCAGAGGGCCAGTTGAAAGCCTTCTCGTTCCCTTGAAATACCCGTTTTGATGCCCAGAATAGGAACGGGGTGTCAAAAGATCTGAATTTGGGCCACCAACCGATTTCCTGCGTGGTGAGGGGGTTACGGATCCATTTCCATTAGAATGATATTCGCTCATACTCTTAAAGCTGGTGCTTCTTCTCGGGCTTGGTCTAGAGCCATAGATTGATTCCTTTTCTGCAAGTTGCATATTCTGGAGTTTCTTTTGATCCTGCAAAGGCGTTGGGATAACTCAGAATTTTTTTGCTGGAAAATGATACTTGCAAATTTAAGTGCGTTTTTTAATATTGACAATAAGAATTACCCGAGCACGCCTCTTCTCCTCCTCTTTCTGTTGTCGGGCCACTTTGTAATCCTCCAATATTGACACCAACCGTGCCTACAGGTAAAACAAAGGCAAGTGCGTTCAGATAGAGGTAAACGCAAAAGATGATCGAGCAATTTGTAGCAGCAACAGAACTCACCCCATCATAAAGAAACAACTTTTTCTTCTCATTTTCCCAAGCTAGCGTCTTGCTAATCAGATTCTCAACCATCCCTGGATATAAGAACGACTGATTAGCCAGCCAGCTCAAAAAGGATAGCCCTAACGGGAATTGAATGCCAGGGTAAATTACCTGGAATCTTATTTACAAGAATTCGAGCGCGTTCTGCTCGTTTTAAGTTTATGTGAGCACCTCTTCCACCGCTATAATGGCTTTGATTCTGACATTAAAAAACACTATTCAAACATTTTGCAAAAGTCTACACGTAAATATAAGCACATCTTTAACACGATCCTTTCTCGTAAAAAACAAAATTGACTCTTTCGAGCGTGGCTTACTAGGTTAAAACCTTCAAGCCAGTTTTCCTCCTCACAAGCAGAAAGCCATCGCTCAATCCTATTCGTAATATCCTTTCGGCTCGAAGCTTCATCTTTTGCTTTGTTTATCTGTGCTTCAATGTTTGTCAAGAGTTCACAAGGATCCACCAGACCTGTATACAGAAAAATAGAAGAAACTAATAGATTAGCTTTTGGAAATCTTGAGAATCATAAAGTAATTATGGCTCCAAAACGAGGAATCCTACCAGAGTCTATCAATGCAGAAGATTTATCAGCAGCTGTGCTTGGATCAGGTTCAATATGGGTCTTAGAGCATATATCCTCTAGCTCCGACCGCCTTTTCATCACCAATTCTTTCATTCTGCTAGCTTTTAATTTAGTGAGCCTCTCAACTTCTGATGATACCTATTAGAGCAAAACAAAATAATTAGTGAATTTGGAGAAAAGTTTCCAAATGCACAATCAGTTATCCGCATAGAGAGGAAGAGAAAGAAAGAAGTGAGATGTGTGCATGCAAACCTGTTGAATGACCTCCAATGAAAGAGCACCGTGCTCAAAAATCTCTGATTCAGGAGAGCCCAGAATGGAAGTGACCCTCAAAAAGCTAAACTTCTCTTCTCTCTTCGTGTCCATCAAATTCCAGAGTTCAAATAGTGAAGCGGCAACATCCTTCAGCTGCACGAGTGATTAACAATTATTGATCAACAGAATAATATATAGGAAAGCGAAAGCAGCATCAGAGGGGAACTGTACCTTCTGGAAACGAACTTTTCTTTCCGTTTTTAATCTGAGGATAACCTGATTTAAGCCTTGCAACGTGCTATCGCTGATATTCATAGACTGTCCCACTCCCGTCTCTTGCAAACTCGGATGCACATCGCTTACAGTTTTGCCAAAGTCCACCCCAAGAACAGCACACAAAGAATGAACCTCGTTTACGAACTCTAAAATCTTTTGGACACGCTGAGACTGCAGGTGGGGCAGAGGGAAGAACAAAGTTCCATCAAGCAGTTATTTTACATACGAAACTAGGCTGTATATATTAAACGTGCAGAATTAAACAATAGTTCATTTCATATCATTCAGTAGAAACATGAAATTTAATTTATAGGGTGGTTTGTCTCGTTGGAAAAATAACACATGCCACCAATGGAAGGAATAAAACTAGAACACCCTACTTGTATCTAGGTAAAATTGGAGTAAAAAACTAGATATGAGAAAGAAAATCTAATTAAAACAGAGACCTAAAAAATATGGGAAATTTCCGCTAAATAAATCGTAAAAGAAAGCATTTACTTAACGCATACCTTCTCATTTTGCAGGGAACGGAGATGAGTTTGGTACTCTGAGAGCTTTCTCAATGACAAGTCATTTTCGTCCAGATTTAAGGAACTCATAGAGTTGATAACTTTGCCATACCCCGAAATTTCACTAGTTATCTTCTCAATTTGTGTCTTTACATCTGTAAACTGCTTCAGTCTTTCTTCTTTCTCGACTTTTAAATCCTCTACTAGTGGCGAAATTGATGCCAGTTGCTCCTTTAATGGCATCACCGTCTTCTCTAACTGTACTTGTTAAATCCACAAACACATTGGTATTGCCCGACGAGTAAAAAGAAAAAAAAAAAAAAGAAATATCACAAGGTCACCCTAGTTACATATCACACCACCAAGCAAACAACTTTTAGCATATTTATCATGGAGCAAGACATGACTAAAAACATTTTGAAACAAAATGGTTCATGGATTCAAGAAAAAAATTTCAAACAATTATTTCAGGCAAAGGACAAAACGAAAACAACTGATTACCTGATCCTTAAATCAGGCACAAAATGGTGTCAAACAAACAAGTTAAAGGTTTTACAGGGGAAGTATGATACCGGTGAATTAATTTTGCGTTCGCCAAGAGCAGCCATGAGCGTTGCAAGCTCGGCTTCCTTGGCTGCAATCGATTGGTGAAGGCGTGCTTTAGTGTTGGCAGTCTCATCAACCTTTCTTTGGTAAACCTTTAAACACTCCCTGTCGAGTTCCAACAACATTCGGTGTTTTTCAGCCTCACTCTCGCCAATGTCAGTCCATATTTGCTGCACACCACAGCATTGTATTGATATTAGACAACAAGCTATGTGTTTATTCCCTAAAAGCCAGCATGAATTCTCACATTTATAGTCCTCAGCAGGCAAACATTAACAATTAAAACAAAAGAAAAAAGAGGCAAATTGGAACTTATTAACTTAATTAAGGCCAACAGAGAGACCCTATTCTCAGTTCTAAACCAAGCAAATCAAACTCCATTGTATTTCAAACAGAATGGCACAAATTTCATGAAAAATGAACCAAGTAAAGTCAACTCAAGAAATTCTCCAAACACTTCAAGAAAATTGGCAACCCCAGGAGGAAATTGAAGCAAGAAAACAACAAAATTCAAGAAATATCTATCAGTGCTGAATTTTACCTAAAAAGCTAAAAACATACAAAGGAAGTCTAAAAAACACCTTTTTAAGATCAAAGAGAAAGGGCAATGAAAAGTAAAGATGTAAAAGAGAAAAAAAGAAGAGAGTGAAGACCTGGAGTTCTCTCAGCAAAGTATTGTAAGTAGTACTTGTACTGCTACAATGGCTCCCAATTGCCAGCATTTTTCTCTCTTTTTCACACACAAAGAAGAAGATGAATGAATGGTTTGAGGAAGAATTCTTTTTAATTTTATTTCCCTTTCAATTATAGAGCTAAAAGAGAAAGAAGGAGAAGAAGAAGAAAGGGACAGAAAGCAGGCTCTTTTATGACTTCTTCAATCATTAAACTCAAAAATCAAAGAGTTTCAGCAAAAAAACAGAACCACCACTGGCTGTATATGTCCTTCTCCATTTCCATTTTCCTGACAGATCTGAAGCTTCCCCACACGCAGAATTGTACCTACAATTCCATAAACTACCCCCCAAAAATAAAAAATTCAATCTTTTTTTCTTTTTTGCCCTTTTTTGTGTGGTTATTTTTGGTTGGTGGTGTTGTTTTCAGCAACAGCAACGAAATTGAAGAAGTGGGAAATTTGGTACAAGAAAAGACAAGTACATGGGAGGGAAGAAGGAAAGGCTATAGTGCGGCTTTTTCCTGGAGGCTAAAATGCGCCAATGCACACGGATCTGCGCACGTTAACACGGCTTTCTGCGGTGGTTGGCATGGCTGGCGAGTCGTCTCACAGTCAGTAGCGACGCTTCAACAGCAGGGAATGCAGAGAGAGAGAGAGAAAGAGAGAGAGAGTAGAAAGTGTGTATTTTACTGCATCACATAATACGCTTTCTCCATTTCTTGCTACAATCCAGGAATAACTTTTATTTCCTTTTATGAATGAATTCAATAATTTATGGTAGAAATTCTTTACTGGTAGATTGATTACGTTAGTCATTTAATGGCTATACTTATAGTACAATTCCTTTACGGAGAGATTCTACCGTGCTCAATACTAGAACTGTTTAATTCCAAGTTAATCTAACAAGTTGATTTTGTAGTCACAAGATTTCAAAGTTGAGTATTATAAGAGCCTTTTAATAGCCTTCTTGATTTAGCGGATCAATAATGGACAACCTAAGTTGATTATATCTTTGTGGTCATTTGCTGGCTAAGATTACTAGACGGGTTTTACTCAGAACACACATTCGAGTAGCAGTGGACAATTGTAAGTTTTTCGTAAATCATAATAAATAAAAATAAATCAAATCTGTTACAAGTCTCCCTCAAACTAGAGAAGGTCGTCACGTCCAAGGAAAGGGTCTTAGGTATTAAAGGTAGCAATAGAACATCAATTGAATCGAATATGGAATCAACTATTATAATTAAGTTGCCTAAGTGTATGCCATTGTATTGTAGCAAGGGAACGCCTTCTTTGGAGGATCAGCCTAAGCTTTAAGCAGTAGCTAGTTTAGCTGCTTCTTCGGGGAATCCAATAGAAACCGTTTCAATAAAGAGTCTAGTCACCGAAAGGGGGTAGAGGGGAAGGGGATGACCCGAAAGTACCAGTTGTCGTTGGCAAGTGATACTTCTCTAGAAAGAGAGTCAAAGAAAAGGAAATCATAAGAGAAATGCTTAGAATAAACTTGATACTTTAAAAATTTATTGGTGAAAATTTTAAACAATTACATTCTGATAATTATATTTAAAATTTTAAATTTAGATAATTTTATATCAAATTTTATTATTTGCGACAATTATATGTAATTATACTATTAAATTTAGAATAAAAATTCGTCTTATCTTGATTTTATTATGTTGGTTATTAGCTGACATACAAATCATTTAAAAAATTGCACATCAACTTTCCCATCACCGCTTCACTTAGATAATTGAAATATTACTATATTAGCACATTATAATAATTATAATCGAACTTTTTATTTTTATTTGAATGATGATTATCACTTTTTATTTTACAGAATGTGCCAAAATATAATTTTTATAGCGCAATTGAGCTTTCTTGGGAGGGGGGGGGGGGGGCGGAGGTGTTGACAATAAGCTCTAAATGGAAAAAGAGGTGCAACCTAGACATTCACTATAGGAGAAAAATATACCGTCAACCATAGTATGTACGTATAAGACAATCATCTTATACCAAAAAGTAAATAATGAACAACATTTCACCCATAATTAAGATATTTCTAAACTATTTCTATTAACATAACTAGCATTTCTAGAATTACCGTAACTCAAATATAGTGTGGAGTTTGAAACTTGTTCGAAGAGTTTCATCTATTGCGTATGAAAAATATTCATACCTAACATCTCCCCCTTTAAACAAAGCTTTGGATTTAAACTTTATAAATCGAGTGAAAAACATTATAAAAACTTCATGTGAAATTTAACACAAAACTCAATCTAATAACGATATCATATAAAGGTTTTTTTCCTAAAATAACAATGTGCCCCACGTTAATTTTTGAAAGCACCTTAGAACAATTCATAAAATTTGAATTAATAACGTGACAACTAAGCAATATCGAAGGCTTAAAATACATATACATTTTTTTTTGAAGAAAAATACATATACATTTTTTTTGTGCCAAAGATCTTGTGATCTAGTGGCACCCGGTTTACACTCCCACATAAATAGAAGTGGGTTCAAGCACTTTTCGTGCTTCTGTAGGTTGAGAAAGTAGCTATCTGAGTCATTAGTACTCAGAAAAAAAAATACATATACGTTATGTATCACAAAATGATAAACCGTAACCACTACATTAATTAAGTGTAAAGATGTCAACACGTAACAAAACGTTAGCACGACATTATTGTACTTCGACCAATGGAAATGGCAAATTCCTAAGAATAGAATTTTCCAAATTTTTAAAGTTTTGAGTGGAAGACCTTATTAGGTTAGGTTTGTCTCTTGGATGGTAGTGAAGTGAACTCTAATTATTTCTTGCATTATTAGCATCCTTATCCTCCAATAACACTTTCAATATTGTTTGTAGCTTAGCTTGTTAAGTTTGCTAAAACAGTATCTTTAAATAGTCGACAAATTTATAGACAATAAATTTGTTAAAAATAGAATAGTACGTATATGATCGAGTTTATGCATTTACAATGGTTGTATAAATCTATAGGGCACAGCTAATTGGTCAATCAAATCAAAATAAGTTTATAAATTTTGTTTTGCTCACAATATGTATGATTTGAATCTTATCAAATCTTCTTTATAGCACAAATACTGTAGAGACTAGCCAGACTACACACTATATATGTAGAAAGAACAATATGGAAATAGGGTAAGCGAATAATGTGATTTTATAAATGAAAGAGCCTTAGTACATGGTAAAGTTACATGTAATCGAGGTTGGGAACCTCTGCTAGGGTTGGAAAGTATACTGAGATTAACTGTCCAAAAGTCCCTTCTAAGGTGGCAAAAAAACTTGACTTTTATAGAGTTAAAGAGGGGATTAGTTTAAGTATGATATGGACTTAAAAGTGTCTCATATAATTAGGATCTACTCAGGACACATCGTGATCTAATAAAAAAGAAGGGAGCACATGCCAAGATCTCGCCGACACAACTAATGTGGTTCTTAGGCAATAACCAACTAGGTCGGTCACGATGCATGTTAGCTCCGATATGACTTGGATTGATATGCCAATTGAATAGACATTATAGAGGCCAAAACCTTAGTCAAACATGTTAACCTCCCGACCTGAAAGTTCGGAAAGATAGTAGAAAGAATCGGATCAAGTCGGTACATGTAATATACATCCTATATATCAGCATCATTTTTAAAGGAAAAAGGAACAAAATGTATGTATATACGTACATTTCCTCAATTGAAGCACTCCCCTTTTAATTATCCCCCTCTCAATCCTAATTCTTATGTGATGGATTAATTGTTTTTATTTGGATGCCACAATTGCATAAAGTAATTAATGTCCATCTTTATTTCGATGCCACAATTGCATAAAGTAAACATCTTTTTTAGTGATTAGACACAAAAGCAAAATATGCTCAAAAGGTTCGTTGGGTTTTCAATTCTTTACATGCTTTCTCATTGTTCATTGTTAAGGGATGTGAAAAGGAAACAAATAAAGAATTATGATTATGTTTGTTTTTTTTTTTTTTTTTTTTTTGGGTAGAAAAAGGCCTTAGATTATAGTACTAAATAAAGTACATGAAACTATAATGCATGTGAAATGATCAAATGAAAGGGTATCCAAACATAGACAAGGTTTTAGCTACAATGATAAATTCTTAAATTAACCTATATATGTGCAATAATTATATATGATCCGAAGTATATTATGTTTTTTTTTTCCAGTTTAATGATCTAATATCCACTTTATATTTATCAAGGCAAGCATACCTAACAATGAGAATATAATGCTTTTTCTCTTGAAACAAATTAAATTTCCCATCATCACATAACCCTTTTAGCTGCATTTCTCCTACTTAAAATAAAGGTTGTTAAATGCAATTATTATAAGCATGTGCTTGAGTAGTGTCTGTTTGATCATTATATGATCATATCAAATAAAATTAAACTCTAACTCAGTTTTTTACTATGATATCATTTTAAAAAAGAAATATGTTTATAAACTCAACTAAAGTTTGTCTATACGTGACTTGGACTCAATTTAAATTATAACATGAAATTAAAGTACTTAGGGTTTAGCATGCTTCAATTCATTAGGACATCCTCAATAATAGAGTTTTTTTTTTTTTTTTTTTATGTGATTAGGAAAGAAAAGATGAGAGGGACAAAAGCAAGTGGTCAATCGATTTGAGCAAAATGGCATTGTTGTCTACTTGATTAGGGAAGTATTGAGAAATTCTCACATTAAAAAAAAAATCAGATAAAAAGTAATGGATTTAGAATGTCATGAATTAAACTAACTAATTGGCCTTTAAATTCAACATTTTAGTACGTGTTGGTTTGACATATGCGCATTATAACTTGATTTTAACCTGAGGGTGTGGTTGAGTGGAAGCGACATACTCATCAATCTTTAACCAAACGTTAATGGATCGATCATTGGTTTTGAGTATGGAGCAATTTTAAAACTCCAGACCAACTATTTCACCCTTAGAAGTGCCTACAATTCAACAAGATGAGGGAATTACCGAATTAGTAACTGTGTCCAATTTTGGAAACTCTGGGTTACACCAAATATAAATAATGTAACTTGATTTTAATTTTGGCATAAAACGTTAACTAAGGTGAAAAATATCACTATAATTTAACTAGTTATTAGTTAGGCAATAGTAATCAATGATTTTTTTTTAATTTTATAAATTATGGTTTATAAATTATTATACAGATATAGGATTTACGCAGTGTCTACAAAGGACACTCGTATATATCGCATTGGAGGATGGCCATTCTCATGTGTGGGAATCTCCCAATCACTTCCCGGTGATATACACTGCGTAAATCCTATATCTGTATAATAATTTATAAACCATAAAGGAAAGGTAAACTACACTAGAAAGACCATGTGCGATAAGTTCCGACCGAAAGAGTGTTGACAAAAATATAATATATGACCTTCATATGCGAGAATCATACTATATTCAATCGATCACCCCTTTCGGAACACTTTTTTCTAAAATCAATTAGGATAACCTCACCCTCGAACGAGAAAATTTTACCTTTGTGAGCAAACCTCACCCTCAAGAAAAATGAATTGCTAATTAATAAGAATGCAATAATGGAATTAAAGATATGATTGGTGACCATACTCTCATAGACCATATCATCAATACTACTACCTTATCTTAAAGCTAACTAATGGTTTGATTGACATTTTATCTGCAAGACCAAAGTCAATTATCCCAAGTTTAATTATGATTGATTGTTGTGTTATTAAAGGCAATTAGTTGGTGGATTAGGTTAATAAACTAAATCAATGCTCATAATATTTCCATGGATTAATTAATTAATTAATTAAAGAAAATATAATGGTGAGAAGAATATGAATATGATGGAGTCAATTCAACGCATGCAATAATTCATTGGAGAGGTGCATAATGTACATTGGATGAGTTGGATATGAATTCATGCATGGCCCATCTCTTATCATTCTCAAATTTCATATCATCCATTTATAATCATTGAAAAAAGATGCCCCGGAGATTTATATACTCTTGTATTCTCTTGGTGGAAACAAAAAAATACCAATTACATTTATCTCATATCTCCACGTGGGTCCAAAATCTATAATTTGTCTTTTGATATTATAATACTGCCATCATTTTTATTTTAGGGTGGCCTGCCCACATTTATTAATACAACCTTACGGAATACTATGTTTATCACATTTCTATTCAAAATTTTATGATTCTTAATAATTAGTATTGGACAACCCCAACCGAGTTAATTGAGCAATTGATTTAGTAACTACAAAGTTTTAAGTTCGACCCTTTAAATGAGCTACTTATTGGCCTCCACGCTTTAATTTGACTGGTTATTTATGAGCAATCTAACCTCTGTGTGGTCCTGATAGAGTTACAAGACAAGTTCCACTCAGACTTTTTCGATTTAAGTCGGTAAGCTATTTTAGAATTTTTTCTATAATCTATTATATTTATTAATTAGTTGTAAATTGATCATTATTATCACAAGTTAATCGAATAGATAATATACAATTCTTTTGTGCAAAAAAGTTGGTACATAGCATTGCCATGTTAATTAATTATTATTATATATATATATATATATATATATATATATATATATTAGCCAATTGATTAGGTTCTTCATTATGCACTTAATTTAAAAAGTTTGTTCAATTATTAAGGATATTCATATAATTTGTATAATAATAATGTTCAAATTTTATTATAATTAAGTTTGTTTTAATATAACACCAAACTTGAAAATCACTTTTATACGTAATGACTAATGACTCGGATTGTATAGTAATATAGTATTATTTGTAGTTTAACCACAATCTTTATTTTGAAACGAATAATACTTACTTTTTAAGCTCTATAAAGTAAATATAAGGAAAAATTACACTTTTCGTTCATAAGTTATATAATATTGTAGAACCGTCGTTAATTGTTGGTCATGCTTATTTTTCGTCCTTAAGTTATTATTGGCGTTGCATTTTTCATCCATTTACTAACAAAACATTAGGACGAAATTTACAACTTTAGTATAATTTAGCGACGAAAACTGAGCACAAATAATTAATAAAAGGACGAAAAGTGCACCAAGTCGCCAATGATCTATCCATTTGTTCCGTTAATATCAAATATACAATATATTGAAAGAAATTGTTAATTGCAATGTATAAAGGATTGAAATTAATATTAATGTGTAACCCCCGTGATTAGCGTGTCGTCATTGGTGCTAGCAACACATCATCTATCTATCTCACATTCTCACATTCTCACATATGGCGGAGAATTGAAGGACTATCTATTTGATCTTTTCCATTAATTACAAGAGAGTGACTCACTACTTTACAAAATTATTCTACTTTATTGTGATTAGTTATTATTTTTTTAATGATATATGCATTTACTTTTCTTTTGCCTGCTAAATTAATACGGAGTATATAATATTATGTGAATATTGCGATATGAGACTAATAAAGTTAAGTTTTTACTGTATTCTATTAGGTGTTATTATATATACATAGGTTTAAAAGATTCATATCCCTCTCAATTATGTTAACAGTTTAACGCCTTTAGATACTTAAATTTCATTTTTTTGTTACAATAGTTGCTGTCATTTAAACTATTAATCTTAAAATTGCATTAAGTTAAGGTAATTTACAAAATTTAAAAATAACGAAACCATGACTAATGCCTCAAATGCATTTCTTCTTTTTATTTATTTGTACGGAGTATTTGTCTTTGTTTGATCCTTGTCTCTCTATATGACGGTAATAATGTGTTTACCGGTATATTATTTGAATGAGTATTTGAATACAATATTGAGCGTAGTGCTTAGTGTACAAGAGAGTTCAGTATGTATTGTCTAAGTTCAAGTGTCGTAAGAAGTGTCCCCCCTTTCAACAAGTGTTGTGAGCCTTTTTATCTCCTTCAGCTCAGTAACGGAGCGTTAATGCCAAGGGCTGAGGAGCCGTTGAGCATTAATGCCTTGAGCTGAATGTTGGGTGTTATTAATGCTGAGGAGCTTGAACGTTGAGGAGCTAAACGTTGGTCATCAATGCTGAGGAGATGAACGTTGGTCATCAATGCTGAGGAGTTGGACCGTTGCGCATTGATGCTGAGGAGTGAGGTGTCTTGGGTAGTTTGAACTGTCTTGACAATGTTTTGGGTAATGGTACCGGGTCGGGTACCCAATTACCCTGTCACCAGCCCCCCACTCCCTAGTTAGCAAGAATGGCTGAGGTAGCTAGGGAGTAATAGCTTGGCACTTGTGCTGAGAACTTGGTATGTTGGATCTTCCAATAACCCTGGTAAGTTTAATTTTATTTTTTTTTAACGCATCCTCACCTCGGCACCGTGCCGGGGTCACGTAGCTTGTGACTTCGGCACGGAGCCGAGGTCGCGTGACCTCGGCGCTGGGCCGAAGTCACGCTACGTGACCTCGGCCAGCGCCGAGGTCACGGTACGTGACTGTGCCTCGGTGCTGGGCCGAGGTCACGGTACGTGACCGTGCGGTTTTTTTTTTTTTTTTTTTTAACATAGCTCAGGTCTCTTGCGTGAGTTCACTTCGACCATCCGTAGGCTCAGTCAACGGTCAGCTCTCCCGTCAGGTAGCTAGCAAGATCGAATCTCGTGCCAGCCCTAAGGGACTAGAGTGTGGTGTTTTTGAAATCAAGCATCTGGCTTAACCCAAGAAAACACTTTCCCGTCAGGTAGCTAGCGAGATCGGATCTCGTGCCGGCCATAAGGGAATAGAGTTATTTTATTTGTTATCATTGTGGCCGAGGTGCGGGACCTCGGTCACAGTGGCGGAGGCACGGGGCCTCGACCATGGCCGAGGTGATGACCTCGGTCAAAATTAGCCGAGGTGAGGACCTCAGCAAAAATTGGCCGAGGTGACGACCTCGACCCAAATTGGCCGAGGTGATGACCTCGGCGTATTTATTGGTGACGCTGCTCGGGGAGGTGACGCCATTCACCGCTTGAGGAGGTGACGCTATTCGAGGTGGTGACACTGCTCGTGGAGGTGACGCCACTTGAGGAGGTGACACCACTTGATGAGGTGACGCTGTGTGAGGAGCAGCGCCACTTGATGAGGTGACGCTGCTTGAGGAGCAGCGCCACCTGATGAGGTGGCCGACTTCAAACCAAGTGTTGGCCGAGGTGGTGACACTGCTCGTGGAGGTGACGCCACTTGAGGAGGTGACACCACTTGATGAGGTGACGCTGCGTGAGGAGCAGCGCCACTTGATGAGGTGACACCAGCTTGATGAGGTGACGCCGCTCGTGGAGGTGACACCACTTGAGGTGTTAACGTTGTTCGAGGTGGTGACACTGCTCGTGGAGGTGACGCCACTTGAGAATGTGACACCACTTGATGAGGTGACGCTGCTTGAGGAGCAGCGCCATTTGATGAGGTGGCCGACTTCAAACCAAGTGTTGGCCGAGGTGGTGACACTGTTCGTGGAGGTGACACCACTTGAGGTGTTGACGTTGTTCGAGGTGGTGCCGCCACTTGAGGAGGTGACACCACTTGACGAGGTGACGCTGCGTGAGGAGCAGCGCCACTTGATGAGGTGACACCCGCTTGATGAGGTGACGCTGCTTGAGGAAGTCCACGGCTTGGATGGGAGCCGCGTTCACTCGGTAACGCCACTGCTTGTAAGTCCACTACTTGAATGGGAGCAGCGTTCACTGGGTCACGCCACTGCTCACAAGAGGTGAACCCACAAGTGAAGGAGGCGGACGCACTTGAGGAGGAAGTGCTCGTGGTTGTTGTTGAGTTGGCTACGGAGATCACCATTGCGGCGATCTCCAACGTGGTTACTGTTGAGCTATTTACGAAGATCACCCGAGGGGTAACCATTGAGTTGCCCAAGAAGATCACCCGAGGGGTGACCATTGTTCACTCGATGAGAACCATGAGAGCTGCTAGATCCGGGATGACCATTGATAGTGATGAGATGAACTGAGTGGTTTTTTGATTTTGTGATTTTAGCCTGAGATCTGATCTCGGCTCTCAATGAAAGCACCAATGACGGTAATAATGTGTTTACCGGTATATTATTTGAATGAGTATTTGAATACAATATTGAGCGTAGTGCTTAGTGTACAAGAGAGTTCAGTATGTATTGTCTAAGTTCAAGTGTCGTAAGAAGTGTCCCCCCTTTCAACAAGTGTTGTGAGCCTTTTTATCTCCTTCAGCTCAGTAACGGAGCGTTAATGCCAAGGGCTGAGGAGCCGTTGAGCATTAATGCCTTGAGCTGAATGTTGGGTGTTATTAATGCTGAGGAGCTTGAACGTTGAGGAGCTAAACGTTGGTCATCAATGCTGAGGAGATGAACGTTGGTCATCAATGCTGAGGAGTTGGACCGTTGCGCATTGATGCTGAGGAGTGAGGTGTCTTGGGTAGTTTGAACTGTCTTGACAATGTTTTGGGTAATGGTACCGGGTCGGGTACCCAATTACCCTGTCACTATATATTTTATTAATAGTTTGACCATTTTTTTAGTTGTATACTCCAATTTTGCTTTATACTATGTGTTGATTTTCCCTTCGACGAAAGAAATATATATTTTCTTGAGAATAGAATTGGTAATTGTATCGGTTGTTTAGTGATTACATAGCACTTTCATGTTTCAAAGTACATTTTTGTTGAACAAGTCACACATATTGATGTTTATTTTAACTTTAAATTATTTCAATAATTCATAAATATCATTTAAACAATGAAAATTCCTGATAATTTTGATTAAAAAATTTTGTACTTTATTGATAAAAGTTAATCGTAAACAACACAAATGTAGCATAACATTAAAATCCAATTCACACATACAGCATATATTGTCACGGACAAGAGAGTAGAATGCAGTCGCTTTGATGGCTACCAACTATATATATATATATATATATATATATATATAAGGTGATATTCTAATAAAAATCCCTCGTTCGGTGAGAATTTGCAAACTTGTATATAAATGCACACAATCTCATATTTCAATGCACAATGCGCACAAATCTATCCTGAAATAGTTTATGTGCATTTATATATACAATTGTGTGCATTCATATTGGTTCGCAGATTCTCACGAGAGGATGTGTTCTCATTTGATGATTTGTATATATACACACACGTACACTCCGTATATACCTGCTGATGTGGTCCTGGTGGACCTAAAATATCATAAATCTGTCCCAATTTGCAATAGCAACATGTCATAAATGCCAAGCTCTCAAATTCTGAGAGTCCGTGAACAAAGAATTTTCTAAGCCAAAGTGCAATGTGCAATTAAGTCATCCACAATCCCAGCCGTCAGTCATGGAACCATTTCTGCTGCCTCTTCCATCCCATTGGCTAATGTTGTCGTCCTAACGACAAGGCATCATTCTGCATCCACTTCCCACAGACATACCTCTAAACCCCCCCTCAAATGAAAGTAGTTGGTGCGGTTCAAGGCTCAAACACATGCCTCAGAATGATTCTGACCCTTCCCACAATATCCTGCTCCTTGCATGAGGTAACCAACACAACTGCATAATTAAAAACAAGAAATCATGTATCAACGAGGACTAATACATACACCAAATATATATATATATAGAGAGAGAAAATACATCATAGGACAGGCTCATTGATCCCCCTAGCATACCAATATGGGTACAACCCTACAACCTTGTCAACCCCAACCAACTTAATCAAGTTATTGACTTTGTAACCACAAAGTTACAAGTTCAACTTTCAATGAGAGTGGTCTATCAGCCTTCTTGGTTTGAGCTGATCAAATTATAGTCAACCTAGGTTGGTTTACTTCCTTGTGATCCTTTGCCGCATAGATCACAAGGCGGAGTTTATCCAGTACACACCCTCTAATAGTAGCTACGACTTGCAGATTTTCCTCGTCACCCGTACAATGATAATTGTAACTGATATTATTAACACTAATGTCGATAGTAACCGATATAACAAAAGTAATACATATAATTATACCTGATACTATCAATATTGGTCAAGTGATCAGCATAATATATTACAATCAATTAACATATATAGATTAAGCAATTACTAAAACTATAATAAAGTTAAATATTATTTGAATTAAAATTAGTGTTATTAATCTAAATATATAAATAAATAAGCATGAACAAAATATAATTCATAATACAGTAGAAATAAACAGACAAGCATATATTTTTTGTCTGTATTATGGAAAGCAGAACAAGTCTTCAATGTCCTGAAATGACAAAACCTTTGGACATTGTCCACCAGCTCACCTGCCAGTCTGCCACTTTTCACCCAAACTAAAAGGCAGTATCGTTGATTACCAGAACAGGAATGAACGTACAATTCGGAGTAATTCTGGAGAGTGTTACAGAGGGAAAAACAGCACGAGGATAGTGACGAAAAATTAATACTACATTGAATAGTAGTTGGAGATTAAGGCCCCAGTAATATCAATTGCCACAGACAAAGGGGAAAACTAAATGTTGCAAGTGGTGGGTCGAAGTGGGCACTCTAAACCTACCATATCAGATATACTACTCTCATATAATTATCGAGAATCATATAAGTCACTAGTTTTAATAATAATAGTTCATTAAGTCCCTTTCTGATAAGGACAAATACAGCAAGCCAGCAAGGCATTATACTTTTATGGCAACCAGCAGTATAAGAAAGAAGAAACACCCTAGAGAAAATAGGAATGTGGACGGTGCGGAGATATTTGACCCAAGGCCACCCACCTCAGTCTCTACACTAGGTTGAAAGCTATGTTTGACCAAGTCAGATTGAATAGAGAGTGAGAAGATCTTTCCTATTGTTCCTTTGGCAATAAATACACTGAACTTTTGAATGGAAACAATAAATTCTGAAGGTTCAGCACTGGCTTCATTTTTAAAGCTGGAACAGAACATGAGTACTAGACCTCGAAAGCAAGATAAAGGTGTGCATCGTCATGTCTATACAAGGATTGGTCAAGCAATTCTGAAACTTTCAGGTTATTAAATGCCACAACAAGGTTCATGTGCATCAGTTTGAGAAAGCCAGACACTATTTTATGCTTTGCAGACACAATCAATGAAAGCAGATATCTAAGGACTGTACTGCTGGTTGATTGCAAATCAATGGAACCCCCTCTATTGCACTAATTACCTAGAGGCTTGGAGCCTAAACAATATTTTCAGGCAATTAAAACAAAACAAGACTGGGACTCTAGGAGATGTAAAATCCAGGAGACCTTTATCTTAGGTAATAATAATTTAGTATAAATGCATACTGTCTTTTCAAGATGATGAATATACAGATTTCTCTAAAGCCAAATATGGCTTAATGATTTGGTCTGAAAAGTGAATACATTTAGATTGGATCTATATAATAATACAGTGGAAGGGTAAGGATAAAGAGAATGAATCTTTAAAAAATGAGTTAGGCAGAGGAGAGGGGGCCGTTGAATGTTGAACTAGGTACACCTTTGTAATCACAAAACCCAACCCTATATGACCTAAAAAACTGAATGGACAATGTGTAAATTAAGATCACAATTCACAAATTTGCATTAATTTGATAGAGAATCCATATATAGAGGACACTGGAAAAAATTAAGCTAAAACAAAAAGTTTGATCATTTGGTTTCTGGGCTGAACTAAGACAAGGGCAAAGTTCAGGAAACCTATAGGCCCAAAGGCACAAATTAAGGCAGGGAAAGAATCTAGAAGTGTGATAAAATAAACAACTTTCTTTTTTTCAAATAAAGCACATAACCAAGCAATTGCATATATAGCATGTTCAGAATCAAGTATGTTATTACTACAATAAGAAAACAGTGTATGGGTGCATCAAATACAGCTGATCCTACATTGAACCAGGGGTAGGAAACAGGCACCTGAGACATGCACTTAATTCTTTTATTGAAAGAGAGCGTGAAAGAAAATGCAAATAAATAAATAAATAAATAAATAATAATTAAAAAAGAGAGAGAGAGAGAGAGAGAGAGAGAAAGTAACTGCAAATATCAAAAGAACCATCTAAACTACACCCTAACTTAACAACAGAATGAGAAATAGAATTTGTGGAAAACATATCTTTTCAATTTAATTAATGACATCATGTATTTAAAATAAACCAGGCAAAAAAAAGGGATCAATAAATATGTAGTCTCACAATCTTACCCCAAGGGAGAACAGGGAATTCCCACCTTTGTACAGGAACTGTAATAACATACGTGGCAACCTGCACAAGCAATGGTAGACTCAAGATGGTATATTCACAACAAAAAAAAAATGCTGGATCAGTATGTTCTGAATCAATTAAAAATAGAAGAACCGTGCCAATATAGATGCAGCTAAACAACTAGAAGTATTGAAAAGATCCAAAAACTCCTCCTTTTCATAAAGTAGGTCCATGATATCCATGCAAGCTTCAAAATTCATATGTTCACCAACCCGTGCAACATCCCTAAAATAACAGAAAGAAAGGGAGAGGAGTAATCACAAAGAAAAGGTAATACAGTTGATAACTAAAAGATAGCAAAATAATCACAATTTTTTTTATAAACAAAAATAAAACTCAAGGAGTCAGGAATAATTGTCAACTCCAATTTTGGCAAAACACTCACTTCAATTGAATAACAAGATCCTCCAGGAATCTATAAGCAATGTTTGACACGCCAATCTCAAATTTCAGTACCTTGTGAAAAAAGAAACATATAGACTGAGTATATAGAAGAGGTGTCAATGTGTCATGCAGAAGAGAGAACCAATCACAACTTGGCCTACTCCCCAAACCCCCACCACTTTCGTCTCCCACAACATGAAGAAAATGTCAAGAGAGAGAAAGAGAATGAAACACAAACTAATAAAGAATCATAATAGTACTAAATAACATGATAGTTACCTGCATTAGCAATAATTCCTGCAGAGTATCTTATTAAACCACCAGGACAATTAGAAAAGCAGTGGCACACACCCTTCTAACATTATAGAAAATAGATAGCTTACAGCTTCCAAAAAGTCCCTTGTTGTAAAATGCTGCTCTGTAATACTCTTGTCTCCTAAAGACTTTAAACACTTGACAGATAGGGGAGGAGACATGTGTATCTGAAAAGGAAGATGAAATTCCATGGTTACTTTAAAAAGAAAATAGAAATTAAAGAGAATAGGAAAACATGCAGAAAATGAAGAAAAAACAAATATTTGATATGTGGTAGCTTACTTTGCAAGAGATCCATACAGAAGCAAGAGCAAATAACTGCAAGTTGCTTTCTCTCATGGGATCTAAAAGCCAGTTTTCTTTGTCCATGCCCTTTCTGAATGTCAGGAAGTTAAAATCTCTTATTAGTTATTATACCGTTATACTGAAAATTAAACAATCAACATTCATAATAATTTAATCACACATTCAAACCTACTAGCAGCTACTCCATTTCTTTTTTCTTCTACTATTGGGTTACCACTTGGTAAAGCATCACATATACACAAGATGATAATTCACCAACAAAAAACTCGATTAGTCATATGCAGCCCACTACCCACAGTTTCAACTTTCTTTTGCTTTAAGTATGGTCAACAGTACTAACAGTCTAATACTAATGACAATTGACAAACAATCTAGTCTCTCCAATAAACCTCTGTAACCCAGACAAGGACATTCAACTGGGTTACTAATACACCTTCCTGATTTCTTAACTATCATCCTAACTCATAGTAAATTCAGCAACTTCTGAACATATGGGCCTTGGGTCTCTATGAATTGATATGGTGTAAATCATACAATTATATATCCTATCCTGATATCAAGAGCAAGTTGAACTTTTGACCAAGGTCTTCATTCACCCTTCTTTTGTTTTGCTGGTCAAGATATGAATCTGCATGCTGTCCACAGGACCTCTCCATAACATACAGCTTCCTACCACCAAGTTATAGTATATTTAGTTTTTACATCTTTATTTATTTTTATGCCATAGCAGCCCAAATTCTCACCATTTACTTTTGATCTCATGTATACAAGTTGATCTTCTCTGTTTCCCTATAATCTTGGTTTAACTTTTTTCCAACATTTCTTCACCCTAATATCTACTTAGTTTCCTAGAAACATATCCAAATTCTGTAATTCTTTTGACTATGGTTCTTGGAGATATTCTTTGTCTCTAAAAATGTTTTAGCTAAGGATTGTTCAACATAATAATTATTGATGGCAGGATTTTGTTTCCACCTTCTAGAAAAATGTTTTTACCATTATTGTTTCTTATTTATTGTCCTTAAAGTATGTTTTACTTGTTCTTTCCCAAAAAAAAAAAATAAATAAATAAATAAACAACCACTTATTTAGAGGTTCTGTTGTACCTACAAATTTTATGAATTCGATTTTGCATTACATTACAAGTCTGGATCACAGTTCATTTATTTGCATCTAATATAAATCAGTTTATAGTTATGGTTTTGTTAATCTTACTATATCTACTGTGTCTAAGTAACTAGCAATGCACTTCAGGAAACAAAAAGCTTACTGAATAAGGTACCTAGAAAATAGGTGCAAATTAAGCTTATCATCCCACCAACCGCTAATAATCCTTATTTATATATATAAAAAATGCTCACTCTCAAACACATACTACCCAATCTCTGTAAGGAAGTCAATCAGAAGCACCACCAAGTCCATTGGAGAAGTAGAAGAAAAGAAGAAAAAATATATATATAAACAGAGAAGTTCATTAAGAAAAGTCATGAGAGCACCATTACCTACTTCAGTCATTAAAAACGTGTTAATCCTAAATAACTCCCTTTAGCCTATTTCTGACACATGGTGGCTTGAATCTAACTAATTACCCCCTAAACAATTTTCTTTAGCCTATTTCTAACCCATAGTGGCTTAAACCAAGCCAATTATCCTACTGAAGACCTTGTAGTTTAATGGCATAAAACTCCGTATAAAGGTCTCATGTTTAGTCTCCATCCCCATTCTCCTCAAGTGTTAAAGCTTTGAAACATTGCTGTTCCTGCATTTCACGGGACAAGTCTAGGATTCCTACTAGCATCAAAGACTCACTGTATACTAATTGACAGCATGGCTTCCAGATAAGAATAAAACTTCGGGAAACTCATTTAGAGTATTATGAACCCATTAAGGTAATGTTAGTCTGAGAAACCCAAGGTGTTTTCAATAAATTCAAGAAAATATTGTTGCATCACTTGCATGGAATTGGCCTATTAATAAATTATACAGGCATCATTATGGAAAAACAATAAAAAGCATAATAAAGAATCTTCTTAATTAGCACCAATGATTTTATAAGGAAAACTTCCTGTTCTATAATAACACAAATGCCATAATACTAATAACACATTTGTTTTGTTTTCTTTTCCCCACTTCAAGCCACTTTGACACATGCAAACTAAAAGTAAAACTTGGAAGTGTATAATACAACTATTTTCTATATCTGTTTCTCCCTCAAGATCATCCTTTCTTTACCCGCTCCAAATAGATAGTTCTTGTCTAGAAGCATACTTATGATGCCCCCATCATAAGTCCCTCAGTCACAATGAACCCTGACTTGCTCAATCAATCAGCATACTATGAGCTCAGGCTCAAATAACCATATAACACTCAATGAACATAATTCACAAGCTTAACGAACATTTCACTTCAATAGTTCAATGATGAATGTGATTTACAATTGTTATGAACATTCACCAAATGCTTGGTGAGGCATTGGTGAGACTAGGTTCGTGACAAATGTAATTTGTCTTGCTCGTTGCACTCCAGTACAATTCACTATTTCCAACTATATTTCAACTTTATATTAACCATTTTTTTTTAAATACTAATGATAATTAACAGTATATTCACAGCAAAAACCAAGTAGAAATTACAAATGCTTTAATAATCAGCTGAGTTATTGAACATACACAAAATTTCTATATGAATAATACTTTTCCAGCTTTTCATAATAAACAATATGCTAAAGATATAAGAAATAAGTAAGAGAACATTCCTAAAGGAAAGAAAAAAAGTTTCTACCTGGAGAGACAGGGGTAGAACCGATCGGCGAAAAGCGAAAGCGCGGAATATTTGACGATCGGAGAGACATGCAGATCCTTTTCCAATACATTAATTGAAAGCAAAGAATTAAAATCAAAATTAAGGATGAAAAAAATTGCAGAGATGAAGTTTTGAAAGGTTTACGTGAGCGGACTGGATAAGAAATCCCAGCACACGACGGCGACGGAGCAATGCGTCGTTCATCATCTCTATTCTCTCGCCTTCTCCCTAGTCCCTACTAGACTCTGCACTTACACTCTGGAGGGAGTTGTGAAAATTGAAATGAGATTTGCCGGTATAATTTTTGTATGGAGCCCCTGAAGTCTGTGATAATACCACTTTCGACCTCTAATAGTCCTTTATTTTAAGGGAAATCGCGTTTTTGATCCTTCAATTGTTTCCCGAGCTGCAATGTGGTCCTTTACTGTCAATTTTATGTAATTGAGTCCCTAATAACCTTAAACCTTAGCCAATGTTGTCCTCCTTTCAGATTTGGTTCTAACTAGTGTTAAAACCATGGACATTTAGGTAATTTCGCACCCTTATTTCTTACCTTAACTCAAGTTGCGCACCCCCTTTCACCCCACCTTCATTTCACCTTAGATAGCATAGCCTTTATCTTGATCCATTCACTCCTAATTCGACATTTCCATTCATCCCATTGCTACAAAGAGGGCAACGAGATTTGCAAGAGCATGTCTTCAAACAACTCCAGTTCAATAAAATGGGTTCCAAAAGTGCAATGTTGGTGTGGCGAAGTCACTCCGGTAAGGATGTATGCCAACCTTGGAAAGCGATTTAGAGCATGCCCCCACTATGGAGTACATGTACCGATTTAGACCATGGACATTTAGGTAATTGTGTAGCAGTGGTGTAATGGAACTGCAAAATGAAGTGCTAATGAACCAAAGAATAAATAAATAAATAAAACATGCAAAATGACGATCAAATGAGCAAAAAAAAAAAAAAAAGCCTTTGCATTGCAGTAATAGTGAATCTGCCAAATGTACTTAAACTGGCCAGTTCAGGAAAAAAGATGGTCACTAATAACAAGTTCTAGTGAACCAAACTACCTATCAGCACAAAAGACCAATGTACAAAAGAACATACATCATTGTTTAGGTAATTATAGCCTACCAAACTGCCTACAAGCACCATTATTTACCAAGACAATAGGCATTGTACAAATAAATAAATAGATAAACATACATCAAGTTCATTTTGTTCAAAACACTTGCCAAGAACATACATCATTGTTTCCTTTTGATCATCACTAGCAATTTTATAAACGTGGCCAATCTTTGAATTGCACTTAGAGTTCTGCATCTCTGGCAAATTCTCAGCATCTCTTCAGCAACATTTGTAGTTGAAGTGGTTATTTGTGAAGCAATTAAAGTAGACTCATGTGGAACCTAATTTTGCAATGGTTGTGAGAGTAAGCAATCAAAGTAGACTCATGTGGAACCTAACTTTGCAATGGTTGTGAGAGTACACATAGTATTTTCCTATATATATATATATATATATATATATATATATATATATATAACTACAAATTTTTATTTATAAATTAAACAAATTAAGAATCAGTAACATAATTAATAAAGTACACATGACATCCATAACATAAATAATTAATGCATACTATTAATTATGGCAAAAAAACTTGTGTGAGACCGTCTCACAAATTCTTGTATATTAGATGGGTCGGGTCAAGATAAGATGTAATACTTATACAAGCAAATGTAATACTAAATCATGAATAAAATGTTTATTACTTATACGAAAAAATATAATACTTTTGATGAAAAATAATACTTTCATATAAAAAATAAAAGTATTACATTTGTCCTCAAAATTTTATGTGTTCCCTTATAAGAAACAAACATTTTATTATTGATTTAGTATTACATTTGCTACCATAATTAAGTATTACATTTACATTTTGACTCGACCCGTCACACGAATATAATTCGTGAGACGGTCTCATACAAGTGTGACCTATTAATTATGGGTAATAATTGTGTAAAACCGTCTCACGAGTCTCAATTCGTGGGATGTGTTGGATCTTTGAGTAATAAGTCGAATCTTTGACCTCGTGAATCAAAGATTCAACCCGTTTCACATGTCTCAGACAAGTTTTTACCATTAATTATATATGTGTAGGCTAAAAATATCGTGAGGATGTTTAAAATTCCAAGTTTCAAAACTATAGTATTATAAGCATGATGTCACATTCAGCCATTCAGGTGTGGCAAATTGAACAAATGGGCAATTTTTGAAGCATGATAGTTTATTATTGTCATTATTAATTATATATTTGGTAATGGCATAAGTAGAGGGTTTGGATTATCTATAGTGGTTGGAGATTGGGCCAAAGCTTGCAAATCATGCAATAAACAATGGATTGACAACATAATATGAAATGGTGGCTGAAAACAACATGTACAGTGGCTTGTTTGTTTGGATCAATACATGACATAAAACACTGTAGAGATGTCAGCTACACTTTCAACAAGCCTCCAAACAAAGAATAATAGATGCAACTTGGGCTCCAACCTACCAAATTAACTTAGTTACTACAATAATTCAAGTTCAACTTCACGTGTAAGTTGTTTATTAATCTTATTTTTTTGAAGTTTGAACCGGTTAGTTAGCTATGTGCAATCTAAGCTAATTTACTTCATTATGGTCATTTATCGGCTAAGATTACAAGACAGACTTCATTAGAGCACATTCAAATAGTGATTGAAATTTTTTGTAAATTAAAAAAAAAAATAAGTCCACCTTGGTGCCTATTTCGCTTTGTAAGTACGTACTTTGTTGATGAGTCTGGGATTTATTATATATTAATTAAAGTTTTGGCTTATTTTATATATTACATAACTAAATTAGCTGATGTTATTAGGTATTTTATTTTCAAATTTATTTAATTTGGAAAATATGATGTATTTATTAGGTTTGGCGATATAGTACTGTATATATCTTTAAGAGCAAATTGTCATTTTAGTCCACTGACTATAGGGGTCCTGTTAATTTCAGTCCATGACTTTCAAAATTGTTAATTTCATACCATGACTATTTAATTTTTATCAATTTCGGTCACTGTGGCCAAATTACCGGTCAAATTCGCCGGAAAATCCTAAACCCTAAAATAATGAGGGGTATTTTAGTATTTTCACATGTCTGTTCTTCTTCTCCGGCGATGTTTCACTTTTTTCCGGCGAGGTTCCATTTTTTTCGGCGAGCTACAAGCAGGGCTTTTATTTATTTTTAATTTTTTTTATTAGCCACGCTGTTTTCTTCCCCTTTCTCAAACATGAATATTGCCTAAGTGGCAAAAGTCCTACAAAATGCAAAACCTTAAATAGGGGAGTAGGTGTATCCATAATCCATTCTTTAATTCAAGAATGAGCAGCATCGGTGGGCACCGCCATTGTTACTGGCAGCTCTGCTCCTATTTATTGTTTCCTAATTTTCTAGATTCTCATCCTCCCAACTCTCCCCGCACCTCTGGTACTCGACTCCATCACCCCTACCCACCCTCTCGCCGGAGACCAAACCTCAGTCTCCTCCAATGCGCTTTTTGAGTTGGGCTTCTTCACTCCTGAAAACTCCGGCCGATGGTACGTCGGGATATGATACAAGGACACCAAAGAGAAGACCGTCGTTTGGGTCGCTAACAGAAGCACGCCTCTCATGAACGCCACCGGATGGGGAGTTCTGAGAATCGGTGACGATGGGAATATTTATTTGGTGGACGGAGGAAACTGGAACATCGCCGAAGAAGAAGAACAAACATGTGAAATTACTAAAATACCCCTCATTATTTTAGGGTTTAGGATTTTCCGGCGAATTTGGGCAGTAATTTGGCCGGAGTGACCGAAATTGATAAAAATTAAATAGTCATGGTATGAGATTAACAGTTTTGAAAGTCGTGGACTGAAATTAACATGCCCCCTATAGTCAGCGGACTAAAATGGCAATTTGCTCTATCTTTAAAAAAATAGTTGTAGTTGTAGCTATATTTAATAAATAAAGATTATTAATTTATCATTTAGGCAATAAAATCTAATGTGGGATTAAAAAATGTGTTAGGTATAATTCAACATTTTTAAATTTTTACCACTCGTCATAATTATATTCAAATCTTTAAATTTTGACAATTTAATGTCAAATATTTATATTTTGTGACAATTATATCCTATTATGAATATACTTATATATAAATCTTTGAATTTTGATAAATTAATATTAAACATTAATATTTTGTGCTCTATATATATATATATATATTCAAAGATCAAATTGAATTGGGACTTTATTTAGAATAATTTGTGCTCCCCGAGTAGGGATGGCAACGAGGCGGGGCGGGGGCGGGGAGTATACTCCCCGTCCCCTTTCCCGGCAGGGAATTAAAAATAGTCCCCACCCCCGTCCCCGCGGGGACAGGGAATTAATTTTTAGTTAAAATCTTAAATTAGTATAATTTTTAATTTAAAAAATTAAAAACTTATCTTTATTAAAAAAATTATATATATATATATATTATTTGGGGACGGGGCGAGGCGGGAGGGGTATCCCCGTCCCCGACGGGGAATTACATGTATTCCCCATCTCCGTCCCGATTCCCCGAAAAATTTTTCCATCCCCGTCCCCGTCGGGGCGGGGATCAGGGATCCCCGTCCGGGACGGGGCATATTGCCATCCCTATTCTCGAGACACCAACCAATTTGACATTTGACAAAATTTACAGCTACGACGCCTGTGCCTTCATGTTTTAGGAGAGGGATTGACAATAATAATGTTTTTGAGTACTACTGATTTCTCAATGTATTGAACCACAAAGAGTCAATATTATTTACTGGAACTCAAACCCGATCTTATATATGTGATGGCCATTAATTTCGTACCACTAGGCTACAAGGTTATTGACATTGATGGACAATAACGTTAATTTGATCAAATAAAAGGGATCAAATTTATATCATCGTTACGCATTTTCAGAAGTAAAAACTATAAACTAATTTAAGATAATTAATCATGAAAAAAAAAAAAAAACAAACAGATCTAGCTAGATTTATTATTACATTATCCCTTCATTTTTCATTTCGAAAACACGTAGCAGTACGTATACTATTATATATAAAACATATAATTTTGTGTGAATATATTCGGCGGGTATATATATATTATGTATATAAATATATATGGATGGATCAACTAATGTGCAAGCTCAATCTTGCATTAGAATATTGGAAGTGGCCATGATAGTCATCATCTGGTTCTGATGGATGCACCTCTAACCGATGGGTGATGTGCTCAAACCTTTCTGAGAGGAAAAAATTTCTCAATTTTTTGATTTTTGACACTTTCACTTCTGCACTGAAAATTGCCCTAACTGGCCTGTGATCTGACAGTTTGGATTCACCTCTCCCATATTTGTGTTGCTTTAACCCTTCTCCAAACCAAATTATCCTATCACACCTGAAAATATGTCAAGACAGGTGGACCGTAAGTCTTGACCCACCTTGACACCTTAAGAATAAATAGATTATAAATCGTGAAACACTTATATTCTAACTAATTACCATGCCGGGGCGCGTTTCTTTTCACCTTTTTTCCCATTTACACCGCCATAATATCCATCGGAATTAGGATAATACTTGTAAGTGGGAGCAAATTTTATGATCCCTTCATGCCACCCTTTGAATACTTGACCGTCCAGCATTTCTGACCTTAACTGCAAAAATTTACAAATCAAAGTTTAAAATTAAAAAAATATATATGTATCAAAATTAAAATTTTCAAAAAAAGAAATGCATATATACCTGGTCATATTCGAGTAGTGTATTAAAATCTCCTTTATCTATCAATAATCTTGTCGCAGTTTCTTGAAGGGAGATTCTGTAGTTCAAATCTCCAAGAAAAATCACTCGGCTGCACCACCAAAAAATAAAAAATAAATATAAATAACATATATTATTTATTTATTTATAAAGAAAATTAGGTGGAGTTGACATCACAAGCATGTTGTTTTTACATTATAAAACATGCAAATTGCTCCTAATCTATTCTTTTCCTAATTAATTAATAAATTACATTAATCTGTCCAATCTGGAAAGTCAACATGATCAACCAGGAAAACGTTTGTATACTACAAGACAGTTTACCAATTGGATGTTTATTTTATTTAATTTTTTAACTACTACCAATCAAGAGAATAAGACCAAAACTCATATGGTCCAACATAACTACCAACAGTAATTAACCAACAAATTCCACCATTAAAATAAGGGATTACCATAATCATACAATGCTAATCCCAATTTGATTGGCGGCATGTATTGATAAAGACAACGTAGTTTTACTGTGATTAGCACCTTATAATGATAATTATATTGGCGGTCGTGATAGTAAATGATTATCATGTCTTGTCCCATTAGGGTTGATAATCATGTAAATTAGAGGTGATTAAACAAATGAGATTTATCATTAACCAATGGCTTTGGACGGTTTTAGATTATAATTAAATTAATCACTTAAATAATCCCTTCCACTTTATACTTACTTTGGTGATCAATTGAACTACCGTCCGAGTCAAATAATTATAGTAAATTACTAGGACAGTGATTTTATCATTTTTTACTTGTTCCACCACTGGTGTTATTAGACAAAATCAGAAGTTCAGACCAAAGGGGTGATTAATTAAACTACTATCAAAATAAAGTATGATAAATTATTGAAACGGTCTCTCGACTATAGTTCATTGTTTTTGTCTATAACCTCTAGTTTTGGCCTATCACTGATATTAATGGACAAAATCAAAAGTCGAGGATCAAAGTGATGACCAATTAAATTACGTACCCTCAAAGCCAAATAGTTGTAGTAAATTACTGAAACAATCACTCAACTACCATGATCTTTTCACTTTTGTCTCCGACTTTGAATTTTGTCCTATCACTGATATTATTAGACAAAACCGGTCAAAAGTCGAAGATCAAAGTGATGGTCAATTAAACTAGTCTTAAAGTCATATAATTATAGTAAGTGATAAAAACGGTATCTCGATTATCATGACCTCTTCACTTTATTTGTCTCCGACTTCTAATTTTGTCCGAGCATTGCATTATCAGACAAAGTCAGAACTTATAAGTCGAAAATCAATTTAAAGTGGCCTAGCGATCTGATCAAAATCATTACAGCCGAGAGACCATTTTGATCATTTATTCCAATAATTAGGAAAAAAGGAAACAAATAAAAAAATTCGTACTCGTGATCTTGGATTTTTCTTGGCAGTTCATGTGAAGGGCCTTTGGGAAATGTTGTTCTTGACAGTATTTCTGCGGCGTTGGAGTTTCTGAATTTCTCATCCCCTTCCCTGCCACCTGAAGCCAGATGGCTGCACACAAAGCAAAAGCTTGTTTCATGCAACCGAAATCTAACCGACACAGCACCCTGCAACAACACAACTAACATATATATATAATTCTGAATTGAAACATCTATCTGAGGATAAACTAAATAAAGATCTATCTATCTGAGGATTATGATCGTGACGATTAAGAATACCATGAAAGAAGCGGAGGTTTTGATCTGATCAGTACCTTGTTGCCCAAGCAACCCATGATGCCACAACCGACGCACGAAACGCTAGGGTTACGCACAAACAACCGATGCTCGTTTCGGATCCAGACAGAGATCAGAATCCCAACCATTTGCTTGCTGATAATGCATCTGAATTCTTGATTATTATTATCATTATTGTTGTTGTTTTTCGCATCCATTTTTTTATTACAAAAAGTGGAATCTTCCTTCCCTTTTGTCTGCTCATCACTGTTTCCTTCATGTATGGGTGCGTTCTTGTTCAGAGCTTTTCTGATTATGGAGTTCCACTTTGATGAAATCTTTCCACTTTCTGAACCCAGAACTTTCTTCGTCCTCAAAGGAACAACTTCTTGAAACCTATATTATATTATACATAATTCAATTCTAGTTTCCCAAAATAATAAACTTTATTTATTATTTTTTGGGTAACTAGGAAAATCCACAGCTGTGCACAGGTAAACTTAGTAACAATAACCTTGCCTCATAGCCATTATTTGAGGGTTGGGTGTGCATAGGTAAAGTGGTAAACCCCGGCCACCTCATGACTATAGCCAGCAAAGGATCACAAGAGGTAAATCAATATTGGTTGTCTACTATATATAGCTAATGGACGCAAAACAAGAAAGCCAATAAACGGCTCTTTACTGAGGGTGACTTGAAATCTTGTAGTTATCAAGTCAACTGTCTGGCCACCTTGACAGGGGTTACCACTTTATTATTACTATTCTTATTATAAGAAATGGAAATTACCCAAAAACATATATGTCACACCAACTGTGGTCAGTGCCTAGCAAATCATCCACGTTTAAATCATCGGTTGGTGCAACGCCTCCAACATTCCATGTACTTACAAAAACCCTTTGAACATAAACAATAAAAAATGTCAAATACTCAAAAATAAAAATCAAATTCTCATTCAGTGTATTATTTTGTTTCCATTAAAAAAAAAAAAAAGCACACAGATTCTACATACATACTGTAGTTTGCGTGCAGACAAATTTAATAATGAATTTATCAAATAAAATGGCGTGAATTAAACAATATAAAGTCTGACCTAAAGAATTAGGTACATACAAACTACAAAATGATGCATTGTTTCAATAAAATAAGTGACGATTTGGAAATCAAAATTGCAATGGTATATTTTGCTGAAAGATCATTGGTGGAAAACCAACTACTACTAATATAATGACCCCATCCAAAAATTAAAGAAAACAAAAAAATGGGGGGTTATTATTGCTTACTTGTAGCTTTGGGTTTCTTCGTGATGGGCGAGAATATGATTTGAGCTAAGAGATTTTTGATGATCATCATCAAACCTAGGAGGAATCGTCTCTACCAAAAATTCTTCCGAATCGTCACTAATACTCGGAATATCAGCGACGAAATTATTGCTTCCCAATCTTTTCTTCAGGATCTTGCTTGCCACCAATCTTGGCCACATAACCTTCCTCACCCATGCAAAACATACAAGTATAGGATATTAATTAGATTTTAATTAATTACGGAGTACTTTGATAGATCAATATAGTCAACCATGCAAATTAAAATGTTCATCCTCAAAGTATAGTATGTATAATCACAAAAAAATTACTAAGTGAAATTTTTAATTTGATAATCATGCTGCAATTAACCAAAAGGGCTATCTATATATATTTGATCAAAAACCTTAGAGTTTTGATCACCTTAGCTGGTTGCGAAATGCAAAATTCTCAGACATGTGTATATATATGATTGCATGCAAATCAAGTGGAATATAATGAGAGAAAGCTAGAGAGAGAGAGGATATATATGTGTATATGCTTACCTCTCTATTGTACCTTGGCATGGTGATGAGTGAAGGAGCTTAAAAGGGAATCACCCAAAGAAGAAGAAGAAGAAGAAAGAAGGGGTTGAAAGGCAAGAAGGTGTGAAGATAAAGGAGTGATAATAATATAAGATGGGGAGGGAGAGTTGAGATCATGCTGAGGGAGAGAGATGGAGACCTTGTTGGAGGAAAAGATGGCTATTTTGCAAGTTGGAATGGGAGAGGGAGACAATATCAGAGTGAGAGAAGGTGTGACGTATTGTTGATGCTTCCCACCACGAAATTACCTACCCATCCATCTGCCGAACATTCTACACTCTACTTGAATTGGCTCATCCATGCAAATTATATATATATATATATATATATATATATATATATGGAAGAGTTCAGGTCCGGGTATATATAGCTTCCTGCGCGGTTGCTAAGAACACAAAACACACCCCTAAAGTTTTTAAATGGTACACCTTCCGTAAGCATGCCTACACAGACCACACACCTTAACCTAAGAACACAAACCACGCACACACATAAAGTTTTTAAATAGTGCACTTCATACACAAACTAGGCACCTTAAGCACACAAATAAAACACTTTAAGAACACAAACCACGTACGCACCTAATGTTTTAAAACGACACACCTTAAGTTTCAACATTAACGTTGTGACGCACCTTAAAGCATACAAATCTTGCACCTTAAGAAGAAAAACCACGCATCTAAAATTTTTGGTTGACGCACCTTAAGTTTCAACACTGAATCACCTTAAGCATACAAACCACGCACATTAAAAAGGAATATTACATACGCACCTTAAGAAGGAAACCACGCACCTAAGCAACCGCACAAAATGATCATGCCAGAATAATACTAGGACCAAATGGGAGCGTGGAGTGTTATGATAAAAAGGACTAAAAATAGACTGTCGCCTATAAATACATGACCAAAAATGAAATTAATTCTATTGAAAACTTTATTTATATTTAATTTGAATTGATTGTTTATTGTATCTGATTTGAACAGCAATAATAATTATATATTGTATTAATTCATTTAACTGGAAGGAAATAGCTTAAGTTTCACCATTACATTGTTTAATGAATTGGCTTCAAGAGCCTCTCAAAATTATTATTTATAATTAATTATTTATTTATTTCCGTTATAGTTTGATTTCTAATTGATTTCTTTTTGTGTTTTTAATGCTTTTGTTTATTTGATGGGTCACCACAGTGTTGAACTTTTGTGTTTGTCCGAATGGTTTGACAGACTTTTATACTAGTCTACTCCGTATCTCTTATTTCTTTATTTAGGTTTGTTAAACTTTTTGCTGCAAGTTGGTGGGACCTCCTCTTCGTTATATATTCAACATAATTGTCATTAAAAATGCCAAAAAAGATTTTCAAAAAAAAAATGTCAAAAAAGAACACACACACATATTGAGAGAGAAATCAATTGCGATAATAGGCTTTAGGTAAAAGATGGAGTTTAATCTCAACCATTGATCTAATCAAAATCAACAGTCCAGATTGAAGAAAATTTTTTAAAAAAATGCAGTGACAATTTAGTCTTTTTGCGTATTGGTCAAAATTAAGGTGCGTCATTTTCTTTCTTAAGGTGTGTGGTTTTTGTGAATAAGGTACGCCAGTTTTTCAGTTGAGAACTTAAGGTGTATCAGTCTAAAGTTTTAGGTGCGTCGTTTTCCTTTTTATTGTGCGTATATTTAAAGCTTAATGTATGTGCGTCATCACTTTTCTAGTTTGTGCATCAGTTTAAACTTAATGTGTGTTATTTTATATGTTAAGATGCATGATTTTATAACTTAAGATGCGTAGTTTTTTATTTTAAGGTGCATCAGTTTGATATAGTTGATCATTTGCATGCATGTTGGCAGAACCACGTTTTTTAAAATAATTTTTCTTGATTTGAGCCGTTGATCTAGATTAGATCAATGGCTCAGATCTCACCCCATCTTTTAGTTGGGGGAGTCTTCCCGGGCGAATTGATTCATATATATAAAGAGTCTCTACAAATGATGAAACATAATTTTTTTTCGACGTATTATGTATTGGTGATTCCAAGTCAAACTCCACCACTATATAGTCTTTTTTTTCTTTTTATTTTTATGAAAAAAAAAATTATTGAAATCATAATTAAGAAAACAAAAAATAGCGGGGCATAGGCCAGACCCTCAAGAAACGAACACAAATTTACATAAAAACTAAGGGTGTGTTTGGAAAGCAGGAAAATGGTTTCTGGAAAATGATTTCTGGAAAATGAGTCATTTTCCAGAAAATATTTTCCTTTCTTGTGTTTGGCTGTAGAACAGAAAACTGTGTTGGTGTGTTTGGCTCATTTTCCAGAAAATGGGTAGGAAAATGAACAGAATTATATAATTGAATATTTTAATTAATTTGTTTAAATGTAACAACATTTATAACAAATATATGATCCAAAAAATAAAATAATCACAAAAAAAATCACAACAAAATAATATCTATCTCAAAAAAAAATAAAAAATAAAAGTGGCCGACTGATTTCAGATGTCAAATAAAAAAAATAAAACTCATAATATCTATCTCATAATAAAAATAAATAAATTATTACTTAAAAACAAAAAGAAAAAGTTGAAGATGTCAAGAAGATGAAGAAGTTAAAGCATTTAGGAGGCCTAAGGAGATGGAAGAAGCAAAGGAGAAGGAAGAAGCAAACTTCCGGAAAATGACTTCTCCCAAAAAAAAAGGGGAAATCATTTTCCATAAAATTGGGCTTATTTTCCATTGACCAAGAAGTTCATTTCCATTTACTCTATTTTTCCCTCCTTCCCAAACACCAAAAACCCGGAAAATGATTTCCAGAAATCATTTTTCGGGTTTCCAAACACACCCTAATTAACAATAAGATTTTTATTTACCCTTCTTAGGTGTGTTTGGAAACCCGGAAAATGATTTCTGAAAATCATTTCCCGGGTTTTAGGTGTTTGGAAAGAGGGTGGAAAAGGTGGTCAATGGAAAATGAGCCCCTAGTCAATGGAAAATAACCTCATTTTTCAGGAAAATGACTTCTCATTTTTTTGAGGAGAAGTCATTTTCCAAATCGCTAATCAGACTCTCACTTCTCGCCTCTCGCTTCTACTCTTGGCTCCCAGACTTCCAGTTTTCGAAACCAGTCAGGCGTTTTCTGCTCGGAAATTGGTTTCCGACTGGTTTGCGAAACTAGTCCGACTGACTGGTTCTGTAAACCAGTCGGTTGATTGGTTTGCGAAACCAGTGTCAACTGGTTTCGCAAACCAGTTGAAACCAGTAAATCCACTGGTTTCGCAAACCAGTGGATTTACTGGTTTTGAATTTAATTTTTTTTTTTTGCATTTTATTTTGATTTTTTGTAATAAATGATGAAAATTATTATTATAAATATTGTTATATTTAAACAAATTAATTAAAATATTTAATTAATACAATTTTATTCATTTTCCTACCCATTTTCTGGAAAATGAATCAAACACACAAAGATAGTTTTCTGCTCTGCATCCAAACACAAGAAAGGAAAATGATTTCTGGAAAATGATTCATTTTCCAGAAGTCATTTTCCTGCTTTCCAAACACACCCTAAAAGGAAAAGAAGACATTTAGGCCTTGTTTGGTAAATGACGGTTAGCTGATTGGGTTAGAAGGTATGATTTGTTGATAACATTAGCTGGTTGTAGAAAGTTGTTTGATAAATTAGCTGTTAGCTGATAGCTGTTTGGTATAATTTCTTTTTTCAAAAAGCTATTTGAAAAGGCTGCTTTGAGTACCTTTTGAATTTTAGTATTTTGGAGTTACAAAAAGCTTATTAACCAAACACTTATATTGACTTTTTAACCAAGTCAAACACTTAAATAATCCGGCCTATGCATCTTCATACATATCATAAAATTAAAAATCGCACCTTATCTCCTTCTCCTTAAATGAGAAATAACGTTATGCAAATGTGGACTAATATTCAATCTCCTACTCCATGTTATTTAGGAGAATGATGAAAGGGAGTATGGGATGGTTTACCAAAATGAAGAAATGGAGGATTTTTTGAAAAAATAGAGATGATATATCTTCAATTTGTTGAGTATAACATAATATAAAATATAATTGTACAATTATTTAATATAGCAGCTAAAACATTTTGTTGGGAGCTTAGGTTACGAAACAAAACAATCTTTCAATTCAATTTTATCTTGAATCAAATCTCTTGTCATGAGCATGGATATTTTACCTTAGATATCGATCAGAGAAACTTTAAATCTCATGGTTAGTTGTTTTATGGTGGATTTTCTGGGTTACATAAAAAAAAATTTCAAATAATAATAATAATAATAATAATAATAATATAAACTATGAAGTGAAATATTATCGAAATCCCTATTCTTTTTTCAAGAGGAATCTTTGAAATAGGCAAGTAGCTGGTTATATTAAATTGATCAACATATATAAATTGATATATTTAAAGTAATCTTAATTGTGTACTGCGTCTTAATTATATTATTTATGATTAATTCAATTTAATAGTTATTTATTATACTTTATAATACTTGTTATTGAATACTTATGTTAGTTGCAATCCATTAATATTCTAATTATTCTATCGAAAAAAATTACATTATTAATGCTATTTAATTAGTTTTATTTTGACGCTCACTTAACTGACTTAAGGTCTTAAGCCCTCAAAAAATAGTAATAACATATTCAATTTGGCCTTGTTTAAGTTGTTTGGCAATTAGTGGTTAGTGGTTAGTTGTTAACGGTTAGTAATTAATTAAAACGTCACGTTAGCTATTAACTTATTATGTTATCTAGTTTGACTAGTTGATAATATTAACACTTTATAAAGAAATTTTTGATAAAATTTGTTACTAGCAGGTAGTTGATAAAATGTAAATTGACTTTTAAGGACGTGAATATATTTTATAATAATAATTTATTAATTACATTATAATTATATTTAATAAATAATAATAAATTAAAAATAAACTTTATAATAATAAAAATAAAAACTAAAGAACATTTAATAAAATATATTTAAATAAAACTGCCACTTGGAGTAGTTTATTCATATCAACTAATTACATTTTATTTTAAAAAAATATATAATTTACCCTAAAAATTCTTAAGATACCTTCTTTATAATTATGAGAACAATTTCATATAGTAAAAAGTAAGAAGTGATCATAACCACATTTGCTTTTTCCAGAAGGAGCACTGCATTTATTTCTTCTAGAAAGAGCACTCCAAGCAGTAGTTGGTCAGGAAATTGGATGGTAGGATCAAATGTGATACAAATTATATAGTCATGCACTTAATTATAAAATTTTAATACTCAATGACTAAATATGATTCATGTATAATAGTCAAGGGATCAAAAGTGAAATTTATTAATTTTCATTTGATTATTGCATGATCCAATTATAAGTAACAATAGATATAAATAGTATTTAATATCGAAAAAATATTTCTTAGATTAGATTTGTCACTAAATATTTTAGTGATGCGACATGATATATATTTTTTTGGTGAATGGGATGGACCTAAAGGTCCCAAAGATTAGCGACGTTTACTTGTCGCAAGGCTTTCGATCAGACCGTCCGGAGGGTGCTCAAGGATTGACGTGTCCCACGGAGAGTTTTGGTCCATGTTGGCGAGGGAGTCAGCGTATTGGTTCCCCTCCCTGAGGATATGAACAATCTTAATGACCTGAAATATATTGATATGTGTCATAATTGTTTTATATTTATTAGTTACCTATAACTTGACTAATTATTCTACAACGAGTAAATTGTATAATATCACTACATGTGATAGAATTTTTGGTAAAAATATTTTGATAAAGAAGGTAAGTGAAAGGAAAGAGAATTATACAAAGCAAAATAGCTTCAAATTTTACCTCAAAATTTTATAATTTCCTATATATATATATATTGAAGCACTAAAATATATATTATTTATGAAAAGTTCTCATGTATCTATTATTACCGACACTATAATCTATATATCCCATGCATGGTTATATTGTATAAAATTAATATTATAGGCCTTCCTTATTATTTATTTATGTATTAATTTTTGGTCATTCCAATGGAAGATACTGGAGCTAGATGTCAAAAGAAACATGACAATATCTTCACTATGTAACATCTCAAACTTGATTGTTTTCATGATTTTGGTGGCTGAAACTTGAAAGTTTCTTCCTTCAATTCACCACCAAAATAAATAAATAAATAATAAAAGACGACGACGACGACAAGTCGACAACAACAATAACAGTAATAAAGTTGAGAATCGAATGCGAAAATTCATATTAGGATTATTGTCAATCGACTATATGATCAGTTCAATCTATATAAAAATGATAATAGAGATATATTGTTAATAATTTTTAAAAAGAAAAATCTAATTAAATTTTGCAAAAAAAAATAACAAAACAAAACAAAAAACAAGTCTAATTACATGGTTCACAAGCTTCATAACCGTCTCATGTTTTAAATTATATAATTATTAAATTTTAACAGATTTTTATTAAGTTTGAATTAAATATAATATTCATGAAGATGAATAATATGAGTGCTATTGTTGGTATACAAACTCGAGTATGATCATCATCTGTTCCCAATCAAAATCAAATCTTACATTATATATATATATATATATATCATGACATTTGACTCCATTCTTAATCCCCATTTGCTGATGTTTTACTCATTCAAATTATTTTATGTCTTTTTCAGGAGAACCATTAAACACATGAAAACCTGCGTGCAGAGATTTCTTTATTTATCTCTTTCCTTTTGGAGTATTTGCAATTTGCCAATTGCCTCTTTTTATTTTATTTGAAGTCACATCTTTTCATTTTTCATTTTTATAATTTTATTTGTCATAATTATAAATTTACAACATGTACTGTGGACCCTTTAATTTGCAGCATGCATGCATACATACAATGTATATTTTATTTCAATTTGTTAAAAATAATGATGACTACAATAATGGGGTTTTTAAAAATAAATAAATAAATAAAATTCATTCTAGTTCTATGCAAATAGCAAGGTGCATTGGGCATTTGGGGTGATAGAGTAAAGGAGACTCCGAACAAGGAGGAGATAACCTTAAACTTTGCCCAAATGGAAAAGGTTTTGTGGTCAAAGCTTTACCCAAAAACATTACATTTATATTTAGTTATACTTATGTAACATAACTTAGATAATGCAAATATAATAATGTTATATAATATTTGTTTGGTTCAAATTTTGAAATTATATAGACAATGTGTTATATTATCGATTTATCAAATTTGAGGTGTACTAGAAGATCACAAGTTCTATTATGACTAATATCCTTTTAATAAAATTTGTCACTATGAATGACAATGAGCCGGGGAGGGCTACATCCACCACCCGATCCATCTTATACTTTCTCTACCCACCATTTATTATTTTATTAAAAAAATTAAAATAATATTTAAAGCACTTACACATAATAAAATAATAAAATTCACTAGTTATATTAAAACACAAAATAATATAAATATTTCAAATATAATACCTAAATTGTTAAATTTTAAAAATAAACTTATTAATATAGAAGTAAAAATAGTAAAAAGTTAATAAAAGCTGTAAAAAAAATTAGAATTAACTACATATTAGTACTTATATTTATTCATATATATATGGTGGACCGAGTGGGGTTCTAGGTGGTTTGTGTATATAAAACATGCATCTAACCCGACCACCACTCACTATCACCCCAAAAAAACTCGATCCATGTAGGATGAATTTGGATGGATATCCGCGAGGCAGATTAAAATTGCCATCCCTACCCGTCGCACAAAATCTTCCTAATACGGTTTACCTTTTATGCGTGGTTTGTATGCTATTACATATGAGCGGAATTTAACTAATGCACACCTCTCAAATAGTGGTTGCATGTTTTCTTCGTTACAAAAAAATTAAAATGTAATAGGAATTATTACTTACAAGTTGCTATTTAATTGTGCATTGTGTCAAAATAGTGTGTAGGTATACATATAGATATTGTCTTGTAATGTATAAAATTTGAATGTGATGCCAAGTTTGACCTTGGAATAGTTCCTAACCTAACCTAATCACTAAACGTTGAACTTGGGCATTCATCATACTATGGTTTACTTAGATTACTACATATAAATAGGCATATATAATTCCCACTTGATACATAGTATATTCAAATACTCTTCTATTGGGTATTTTACTTAAAGATCACTCTTAGCTAGTCTTTTTATTTAAGAATATTGTAATGAATTATTATTGGCTATATATATTTTGTTTATATTTTTAATAATTATAATAAATTGTATCACACATTACATTTATCTATTTCTATGTTGATTTTTTTTCTCCAACTTGTGTGTGTATAACATGTTGTGCACGAACAGGAGAAACTCAAATTTTGTACAATATAATGTTTCGCTCTTTTGCATTATTATTTTTTTCGATCTCTTTTTATTTATAATCGATTATGAAATAATATAATATTTTTTTGTATATTTTGTATTTTGTTATTTTACGGTAGGTGAGTATATATATATTTGTATGTGTTTTATTTTGAATAAGGATAATTTAGTTATTTAAATGATATTCCTTTTTATTCTCTTATCCAACCAAATACAAGAATATGGTTCATCCTATAATTTCATGTTTAATTTATTCTTTTTGTGAACCAAACAATAGAATAATATTTCTATTATATTCCTTTCTTATTCCATTCCTATTCCCATTGAAATTTTATTCTATTCCTTTTAATTTATTTTTATTCTTTAAATCAAACGTCACGTAAATGTTTATAACCCTAACTTCTTAGGGATTAAAGTGGAGTATGTGAGAGTAAGATTACATACCTTGTGTGTTTAGTTGGGACTGTGAGAATGTAACATTAGCATATTAGAAATGATCTTTGTTGATCAATTGAGTCACCATTATTTACTCATTCACAATTCTGGTACGTCAGGATGTGAAGGCATGTAGGGTAGGTGATTCCACCTTTTGTCGCAAGAGATTAAATTAACTATTTTTTTCGTAATTTGAAGGCTAAAAGTCGGGCCATTTACCCAAAAATTAGGCTATATAGCAGCAAATGCATCTTGGTTTTATGGCTTTAATTATTATAAAAATAATTGAAAAATTAATTAATGATAAATCATTTGTAAATTTAAATTGCAACTTGGTTTTTGAAATTGATAGGCTCATAGGCAGGAATATTGGTTACATGAACCACCTCGTAACGCAATTAATTAAGATTTTGTCAATAGTGACCATATCACGTTATCATGTTCCAAATAATAATAATAATAATAATAATAATAATAATAATAATAATAATAATAATAATAATAATAATTTTGTTTTAATTTTTACTGGGACAAAAGTTTCGAGCACATTATCTTGTGGGATTAGATCAGATCATATTCTAATCATAATAAATAGTCTTAATTAATTAATTAATTTTAATTTCTTCAATTCTTTCATCATATCCATCAATCACCTTATTTTTCATTTTGTATTAGAAATAAATTAACTAAGCCAAAGACTTTGTGGTCAAGTGGTATCTGGTGTCCCGATTAACACTCCTACATGGATGATGGGGAGTGGGTTTGAGCTTCAGTGGAGTCAATTGTTGACTTGTTGTAACAGAGTCAGTAGCACTCAAAAAAAAAAATTTACAATTAATAATTTGTTATTAAATACTTAAAATTTTATTATTCCGCTAAAGACCTAATAGTAATTTAATGGTATAGGTTTGAGATTCTTCATAAAATTAAGTCTTGATGAGATCTTCTAATGACAATTCGGGATGCGGACAAGATGATTATTATGTTATAATTAAATAAAATATATATGGTATAATATTAATTAAACATTAAATTCAGTCAAGTTAGTCTGAACGTTGACTTGATAACTACAATGTTACAAATTTGACTCAAAACAAGAGCAGTATATTGTTCTTCTTAGTTTGAGTATGTTAACAAACTAATGTTTTTTTTAATACTTTGTATAAAATTAGATACGGATGTAGTAATTGTAATACCCAATCTTGATTATATATTTTGTATTTTGGTGATGAGAAAAATTCGCAGTCACTATCTAAGGGTGTGCATGGAATAAATTATCTTCTTATGTAATAACTTGTAAACCACACATAAGAAGTAAACAACACCAAAAAGATCATGTACATATGATGAGTTCAACTAAGATGGCGCTATCAAGAATTAAACTCGTTAAGTACAACTATTTACCAAATAGTTTAATTCTTTTTTTTCTTTTTTCTTTTTTGAATGAAAATTAAGTTACATAAATCTTAACAAAACATCAATTTACTTTATTGGCTAATTTATTTTGTTTATCCCCACTAACAATATTGGAAGAATGTGCTCTGACTCAACTAAAAAAAAAATTGATAATTAGATTACATGAATTTGATTTTAGTTGACGTGTTATGTCTTAATTAAAAATTTAAATCCACACTTAGACTACATATTTATACTTTTATATTATATGGGAAACACTAACCAGTTATTTTTAAATTCAAATCCTCACAGTTTTTTCAGTCAATGGGGATAACTTATGATGTACTATTTTTTTTTTTTTAAATTTAAAATGTTGTGATTATAATTTATTGGCCACGATGATGCAAACATGAACTAGACATATCGCAGTCCAGTATGGCACCGAAAAATGAAAATCATAGCTTCTTATTGGTTAGCTATCAAAATCACAATCATCATTGTGACATGCATGAAGCCATTAATGCATAATGATCTAAACTTGAGATAGACATATCACTACCCAATATTGCATCCAAATTATAAACTACTCCGTGTGTGTGTGTTACAAGGTAAAATAGGGGATATATATATAATCAGGTGAGAACCAACATTAACCAGCGAATTATGAACTTATGAAGGATTGCACCGCACTTACTACATGATTGCACTGCACCCGGATATCGGGGAGCCGTAACAATGCAATTATGTAGTAGTTGCAATGCAATCCTTCACAAGTTTGCAGTTCATAAATTAAGGTTGGTTCTCACCTGATTAGGAATCATATGTACATATAATTCCGACCATATGTTACAAGGTAAAATAGGGGTGTAAAATCCTGCGAAAGTAATGCCCAGATAGGTTATATTGCCAAAGTGGAAATTTGAGTTTTAGAACTAACATAAATAGTAATTACAAATCCCTTCTGCGGTTCATAAAATATCATCTTCAAAGGAGAATATAACAAGACAAACCCAAAAGGAAACCATCTGAATAGATTATAGACCAATACCAAGAAATACATGAAAATGATGCATGCTTTCATAATCTCCGCGAAACAATAAGCGCAATATGTTAGCCACGAATATGTGGCGAGACGAGGTCCAGAGTTACACGGAAAGCTCATTTCGGGAGATTAGAATGCCATCAGTATCAGCATAAAGCCATTCTCCATCGCAGATTCTGGTGCCAGCGATGGTTATTGGGACGTGCTTTTCCCCGATGCCCTTCTTGTTGGCTTTCATCGGGTGGGAAGCCAAAGCTCGCACCCCAATGTCACAACCGTTGATTTCATCGACATCCCTTATGCAGCCGTTGACCACGATTCCTGCCCATCCGTTGTTCTGAGCTTGCACAACAGGGTTGCCGCCCAAAATTGCGCACCTCAAACTGCCACCCCCGTCAACAACCAAAACCCTGCCATTGCCTTTCTCCTCGAGAAATTCACGGACCAAAACGTTATCTTCGAACACTTTCAGGGTGACAATTGGACCAGAGAACACTTGGCGTCTGCCATATATCTGGAAAATTGGCTGGAGAGCACGGAGCTCCCCGCTCACAATTAGCTGTGGGTTTGCGTCACATACTTCTGCAGTCGTAACCAAGGCCATGCTACGCAAAGCGCCCTCTGAGAAGTTTTTAAAAAAAAAAAAAAAAAAAAAAAACTGCTTTAGACTAGAGTAGATAAGAAGACAAATGCTTGACTAGAAAGGTGATGAAAATTATCACGTAATGAAAGAAGAATAGCAAATGCAATCATACGGACAAGAATTGGTCACATTAATTATATACCAGTCCAAATAATATTATGTATTTCATACCCTTCTTTATTCCAGGTTCAAATGAAGAGGGGATAGAATGCAATCCAGAGAATATCGACTCTCAAACATGAATATTGAAGATCGATTGTTGACAATAAGCTTTCATCATTATGCCTTATCATGTGCTGATTAGAAAATGATATTTCCTAGACTAAATTACAAAAGCATATGCAAGAAACATGAATGACCGAGCTTCTCAAGCATTCTGAAATAGGTAAAAGCTACATGCCCTCAGTGCAAATGAAATCAAGATTCTAACTTCTTCCAGAGAGTAACACACAGCACAAAGCTTTTGCAATTTGGGCACAAGAGGAAACTTCTAATAAGATTATAAGAGTCATGCCTCGTGACAAGGAATTGGGACCTTAGATAATATTCCTTTGGGTAATGAGGGGAAAGGCATCTTTCCCACAACAGAATACTTTTAGGGGGCGTTTGGTTCAAGTTATATGAGATAACTAAGGTTATATTTGCTTAGGAATATAAGATTCCCCTGTTTGGTTCAAGTTATGTAAGATTCCCAGGGAATTTAACATAACCTCCAGATGAAGTTTTTAGCTATTGGAAGGGAATGTGAGATACACCCCGATTTCTTAGGTAATCTCACATTCCCTTATCTTATTACTAATATTAAGTTTTTGGCATTTTAATCAATTTATCTTATTTCCGTTGTCTTATTTACCTACTTCAATTTTAAACCAAACACAGTTATCTAACATTCCCTAAGGTAATCTAACATTCCGTGAACCAAACGCCCCCTTAAGACCTCAAACTAACCCTTTCTTTGCCAGTATTCAGGGATAGAAACACAAGACAGGCTGGCAATTGGTTTATCTGCTTTTCAATAAAAGTTTTTCACCACAAAGAAACTAAAAGTATAGTTTTCCACTTCTCCAACAAGGTGTGCGCATCATAACACTATCAATACACAAAAGGGGAAAAAAACTATTTAAAAACAAAACAAACAAACAAGCAAACATGAGAGCATACCTTGTTTACTTCCTATTGTCAAATCAAAAAGAAGAAGAGTTGGAAGCAACCCTAGCCAAGTTGGTCAAGTTGTTGACTTGGTAACCACTAGGTTACAAGTTTGACTCCTAGCAGGAGCAGCCTATTAGCCTTCTTGGTTTAATTTGAACCAGTTAGCTATGGGCAACCTAGGTTGGTTTACCTCGTGTATATCTACAACTCCCCCTTCATCACTCCATTAATGTCTAAAAATTAAGATTTTAAAGAGTAGATGCAGACCAATGCCCTAAAAGTGTCCTAAATGATATAGTACTTTAAAGATTTCAACTATAAAAGCTGAAATTCAATAGCTATGTAGCAACAAATCCAGGCTTTTGATTTTGAGATACAGAAAAAGGGATTTATAAATAGTTGGTTTTATGTATAAGATCAATTAAAAGTTTTTTTTTTTTTTTGAAAAACAAGTTACAGTATGACACTTTAGATTTGGCTGTAGACTTTTAGATGATGGCTAAAATTTCTTTTAACAATTTTCATCGTAGATCTTAGGAACAAGACCAGTAAACCATTAAAACCAATAGGCAAAATGGATATTCTTTATTGATTCAAGATCATAGTGGCCTTAAAACAGGGGTGCAGGTTGATCTCTCGGGTTGAGTGCAATTATTCATGGGAAAGACACTCTCCTAATGAATCAGCTTTATCTAGCTTCTTTCCCGTACTATAACTCCCTATTAGAAGAAGCACCTAAGAGCCTCGAGAATATTTTTAAAAATAATAATAATAACAACAACAACAACAACAATAACAACAAGGCTCCCGTAATTGTTATTGCTAACACTGTAGCCCAGAACTGGAAGGTGCAAATCAGATGAATATGAACTCCAATAATTCTTTCAGAATAATCCCCTAAACTAAGGCTGCATAAATGCGACGAAAAAACAACTCGGATTCTATACGCTTTCGCAAGGATTGCAACTATGCAAGAAGGAAACTACTCCCTCGGTTTGTTAGACAAGTTGGACTACTAAAAGCTAATCAAACCAACAAAATCTCTCAGCTCAATATTTTTCAACACAATCCCTAAAGATTAAAGCAGAACTGTTAGTACCAAAAGTAACTTCTACATCAAAAACAAATAAAAAATGCCAAACCCATTAGTTAAGTGATTCACAAGAACTCCTAAATCTGAACATACACATAACAAAGCCCACTTTAAAGCTCCACCGACAATAAATTTCACATTTTTTACTCTCCCCTGAGCAAGAATTCAGCTCAGTTTTTGTAATGGAACACAAAAAAACAATCACTTCAAATCTTCACCTTCCGATCAACTGAGCTCCAACGGGAGAATCAACTAATATAGATCAAGGATACAATCTAATTTTAATTGATAGTGAATGGTTGATTTGAAACTTGTCAGAAAACGGAAAACCCCAATTAATCAAACTAAAAGCAAGCTAGTAATCGCCACATAAAGATCATAAATTTATGTTGTTTTTTTTTCAATAAAAACAAATATCGAATAAAACAGTCCCTTAGCCACCGTAAATCGGTGAGGGGAACTCGGATTCGGGTTCAGAAGGCGACCCAGATCGCATCCCGGAACACGGAACATTGCAACACAGTGAGAGATAATGATCTGAGCGACAATTATGGAGAAATAAAGAAGTGTTACCTGGAAATCTTTGATCAGAAAATTCTGGAGAGACAATGGTCGGAAGTTGCAGAAAAAAACAACTGACTTTTGGTGAAATGAAATGGGAATACGAGGTCCGGGACGATTGTTTGACGCGTGATGACTTTTTACTATTTTGGGAAAATATGTTTTCACCCCTTCAGTTTATTGAATTACAAATTCATACTCCAATCTCTCAAATTTTCACCCCATCTTAAACGACAATCGTTTATGCTAACTTTAGATGAAATTGTCCTCCTTAAAGCCATTGGGAAAGAGAAAGGTGGGGAGATGAGAGACAGGGTTTTAGAATATCTTCAATAATTCTAATTTTTTAAGGTGTCCATTAGAAAAGAGAGATGAAGAAAAATAAAAATAAAAAGCTTTGACAACAGACTATAACAAAAAATTGAAAAAATTTTAAAATAGGCACTGAGTAGACACGTGCTATGCACGCACCTACTAAGTACGATTCTTGTGCTCTACGAGCTAGAAACTGCATCCCCATTCACTTTTCGCTCTCATGACGAGCCCCACCAAAAATTATTCTTGTAGGAAAATCCTCAATCTTCTCTCTCATCCATCTCTCCTCCACATAAGTCATATTCTTCTGAAAAACAGTGAAAAAACAACTATTGTGGATGACCTTAAGCTTTCAAGGTGGCTGTCAATTTGAGCCCGACGGGTACCACTAATGTGCATAACTCCAGCCGTTTCATTAAAAATATAGGATATGCCTAATAATTTAAGCATGTAATAAATGTTTGGTTGAATTCTCCTTCGCCGTAGAAGGCAGCCAGTTGGTAGGTAGTGAGAGAACCTACAGTCACTGCATTAGAGCTGTCAAAACGGGCTTAGCTCGTCTCACCCTGCTTGGACTTTAAATTTGATGGCCCGTATTTTGATGAACTTTTTATCCTGTCTCGTCAAAATGGCGGGTTTTGGTGGGGCTGGCCAGCGGGCGCCCACCTAGTATATATACATTATTAGTATCAGTTATCAGTTATCAATCATTTGCCAAACACCTCTTTAATTCCCAACACTGTCGCCACCATGGCTTTGTCCTCATCACTTCATAGCAAGTTCACAATAGCCATATTTATTGTATTTAAGCTATTGCTTGCAAAACACCTCTAACCTTCACTCCAATATATCAAATTTCTAGATAGCCTAGACATACAATAAAAGACGACAAAATGAATAAAAGCGACGAAATACTATGCCTATTTTCTCAAAGCTCCAAACCTTCACATTAATAAATCGTAGACACCAGAGACAAAGAATAGACATGGAAACGAAGAAACTCTTCATCTCCAACCCATAGACGAAACAATGTTCTTCGTCTTTGGCCCAGAGAGGAAGAGGAGGGAGGTGATTTTTTTATTATTTTTTTTATTTTTGTAGTTTATTTTATTTTAAATTATTAAAATAAATTTAAAAATAATAATTTATAATATGATGATCGTCACGTCAACGATGACTTGAAAAACATGTCAAGTTTTGTAGAATTGTATAAATTTTAGAGAATTCAAAAATTCAATTGTGTTTTTTTTTTTTTACAGTTTTTTTTCAAATTTTTTTTTTTTTTTTTTTTTTATAGTTGAATGACAANTTTTTTTTTAAATTTTTTTTTTTTTTTTTTTTTTATAGTTGAATGACAAAATTACATTTTTTTTTTTTTGTGTGAATTCATTTACTAATTTCAACCTTCTTAATATTCACGAAATTACGGACTCGAGTCTTGAGGCCTTGAGGGTGCTTCATCATCACGAAACGAATAACTAAAACAATTAACCATTGGCGAGGAATAACTAAAACAATTAAGTAGTAAACTAGGGAGAACACGAATTAAGTAATAGACCATTAGCGAGGAATCATAAATACAGCCTACCATTTATTTCAAAAACCCTATTTTCATCGAATACTCAGTAGTCACTATTCCATCTCCGGAAGGTAAACTAAGCTGCTTGCTTCTCTCTCTATTGCTCGTCGAGTTATAAAGTAACAGAATTATGTATTCCTCATGATCTCTCCGCAGGATAATTGATTTGTGCTGTTCTTCATTGTGAACACTTCCGCAGAGATATGGGCGGTTTTCCAAATGAAGATAACCATCCTTTGAACTCTGTAATAACACTTTTTTTTTTTCGGTTTCTTTATCCTTATCTTATAGTTTAACTTGTGAATTAAGCACTTTATTCGTGAACCTTGCTCATACACGTGACGTGTTTGTTCAAATGCTCCAGTGAGATATCTATTCAAATATGCAGTAATGCATCCTGTTGTTATCTTATAATTTGAATTTAATGCAAAGTATTATTTGTGTTCGTGTTTATATAACATTCAGTTTAACCATTAGCTCACTGTCACATTGGATTATTTTATTTTATTATGTATTTGAAATGGCTAACAAGTTGATCTTTGTGGGCTTTTATGGATAAGTTAATAATACCTCCATCTGATTGCATTTTAACTTTCAGAATCCATTTGAAGTTACGCCGGAGATGGAGAAGTTTTTGTGTGAGCGATTGATGGATAAGAACCAACCAATAGCGGAGCGGTTCAGAGCCCTGTTCTCTCTTCGCAATCTCCGTGGCACAGCACCACGAACTGCTCTTATACTTGGTTTGTTGTCATCTGTGCAGTTTTTAAAACACCAACTGTTAAATCATTTATGACTCTGATTGCTCTTTTTCCCTGGATATTCTGCTTCTCATTCCAAACCATAGAAAGGGATTTTCCTTGACAGTTGATACTTTTTTATTTGATAGAGAGATGTTTGCACTGAAACAGAACATAAAGAAGGTATACGTCATAAGAAAATTTCCAAAAACCTAACAGTTAGCCAATTTTCTTTTGTTGGGTGGCTCCCGGACATAATAGAAGGAGAACCCAACTGTGGCTTTACTTTTCTAAAAGATGGAGTAAGTTTCAATGAAATAAGTTAATCCTCATGGACAAATGGGCTTGATACTTTGATAGAGAGCAAAAGAAAAATACTATGAGAAGATTTTAGTGAAACATGAGCTTTATTTTTTCTAACTCTATAGCATATTGCTAAATAAACTAAAAAAAATGGAGTATTGAGCTTATGCATAAAAAAGTACAAAATATATATGGAGTAATACTTATTTATAATGGTATTTAGGTATTTTTATCCAGCGTTGAACATGGACCACCATTCAGGGAGTTAATTGTACCTATAAAAAGTTCAAAAAGGGTGTGGGAGAGAGGGGGTATGGGGTGGTGAAGGATTGGGTTGTGTCTGTTGGTATAATTAGGAGGGTAAAGTGAATTTCTGTGTGTGTTTGTTTGTATTCTGCTACACTGCTAATCTGCTATAGGATTCTTGACCAATAATTATCCATTTATTGTATCAGTTTGTAGCTTTTTACTGGATTCAGGTTGCATTTTACTTAATATTTTTTGAAGTACAATGAAGCATGGTGAAATTTTTAGATCCTGATTTTTATTTTTCTCTTTGTAGCAACTAGGGACCCTTCAAATCTCTTGGCTCATGAGGCTGCATTTGCATTGGGTCAGATGCAAGATGCTGATGCCATCCCTGCTCTGGTAGCAGTTCTGAATGATCTTTCTTTGCATCCCATTGTTCGGCATGAGGTATCTTCTTTAGAGTGTAATATACTTGTATTGAATTGAAGTTTCTTGTGCTCATTTTTGTTTCAATGAAAATTGCACAGGCTGCAGAAGCACTGGGTGCAATTGGTTTAGAAAGTAATCTTCCCCTTCTAAAAGAAAGCTTGGCGTCAGACCCTGCTCAGGAGGTCCGTGAAACATGTGAACTGGCTCTTAGTCGAATCAAGGAGCTGGATGATGCTAAAAGTAATGGTGATACCTCATCACTGGAGCCATCTCCTTTTCTGTCAGTTGACCCAGCTGCGCCTGCTTCTTGTTCCTCTGTACCACACCTGAGGTTTGTCACCTTAAAAATGGTAACTATAGCTTCTATTGGTTTCTGTATGTAATTATTTTGTTCTTCTGCCTGTAGGGAAGTTCTTTTAAGTGAAGAAAAGGGTATGTATGAACGGTATGCTGCGCTTTTTGCACTTCGAAACAATGGTGGAGAGGAAGCTATCTCTGCAATTATTGAATCCTTAGGTGCAAACAGTGCTTTACTGCGACATGAGGTTTGTTTTCTCTGGCTACCTTTCAGCTGATTTGTGATTTTTAAGAAATTGGTGAATTCTGACACTTTGTGTGGACCAAAGTAGAAGTCAGTTTTCTACTCTCTTAAGTTGGAGTAATAATTTTTCTGTTTTTCTTGATCTTATTAACTTATTATCATGCAGTAGTTTATTTCATGTTGGGGCACACTTCATGTATTCTAATGCCATAGGCTTATCGTTACCTTCAGAAAAATCTTTTGTAGTCCAGTTGATGCATACTTGTTTCCATACTATGCAGCTTCATTTTATTTAGTTTATGTTTATGTTCGTTTTTGTTTTTGTTTTTTTTTTTTCCCTTATGTTTTGGTTTGTTTGTTTGTTTTTTTTTTAAAAATAATTATCGCGTAACCTGTCTAGTTAGTAATTAGTATGTTGAACTTTAAAAATGCAAATTAGTAACAAAATCTATATTATCCATGTGTATGTTTTCAAAGGTCACCTTCTTTTGTGCTATATTGTTGTACTCAAAAGACATTGACAAGGATACGATGTGCATATAACGTGTGTGTGCGTGTGTGTGTGCATGCTACCATATCACTTTGTTGCTTTGACGTGCTGTCTCATTGGCATAGTTGACAAATGTGAAACTCCCAATCAATTTATGGAAGGCAGATTTATCAAATTGAGTTAAACACAAGTACACAACACATCAAATGAAAACATGGCATATTTGAACAACATTCCTGTTGCTCTGTTTCCTTCTCTTATCAATTTAATCTCTCTATATTCACAATTACTTAACCTTGTTTATATACTGCCCAGATATTTTTCATTCTTAAATATTAAAATCAAAGGAAAGAAAAAGGAAAAAAGAAACAGAATGCAATGCTGTGAATAAAGGAGGGAGAACATAGGTTGAGAGTGGGGGCCGCTTTGTTGTCAGTTATGAATTGTAGAGTGAGCCACTAGGACAAATTGAAAAATCCAGAGAGTGCATGAATGAGAAAAATGAGGTCATGGGGACTCACTCCCATATATATATATATATATATATATATATATATATATAGCTTTGAGTTTAGTTGACTTTTAACAATGACTCAGCAGCTCTGTAGGACCAGTCAGTTACTTTTTTCGTAATTTACCCAGCTATAATGCAGGATTGCAAGGTACAGTCGAACATGTTGGTTGGTCCATATTTAAATGCATTGGTATTTATTTTAATTTATTACTAGCTCTCCCTCAAATGGAGTCTAACAACAGCTCAACCTCTTGATAATTGTCCAACATGGCTACCGAGTACTGAGGGTTATATTACCAAAAGTAATAGTGACTAGTAGTTGTCTTTATAGTGTGAATTGCCGATGAGAATATGAAGTTCAAACAATTGTTTCGATATGCCTTTTCTGTGGCAATTGATGTCCTTTTCTTGATTTTTCTCATCTCTCTGAACTCTGAAGGTATCCATTCTGTTGACTTGTTTTGCAGGTTGCATATGTTTTAGGTCAGTTGCAGAACAAAAAGGCTTCAGATGCTTTATCTATGACACTTAGGAACACAAATGAACATCCTATGGTTAGACATGAAGCTGCTGAAGCTCTTGGTTCTATAGCAGGTTTTGCCACTCTCTTTGCTAGATGTATTCTTTTGAACCTAATTGGTATAGTAACTATAGTTGGTTCAAGCATGGATGAGATATACACTCAAAAACATCATTTCATCTTCTTATTTGTTCTCTTTGTTTATCATTTGGTTGAAAGAAACATGCTTGCAAAATGTAGACTAATATTGCAGATTGGCCCATCGGTTCATAATAACCCATTGACTGATGGGTTATAGGTCCATGGGCCTTGAAGTTTTTTTAAATATTTAATTTTTATTTATTTATTAATAATAATAGTGACAGCAAAGTCCATATTGCACACATTGGTTTTTGCAGTGAGGTTGAAAACTTTTATTTGTATTTCTTTCAAGCAAATCTCTTACATGACCATTGCTTCCTTTCCCTTACCTTTTACGTGATCTTGTGTAGATGATCAATGTATTGCTCTCCTTGAGGAATTTGCCAAGGACACCGAGCCTATTGTTTCCCAAAGTTGTGAAGTTGCTCTCAGCATGCTTGAGTACGAGAGATCAGGAAAATCCTTCGAGGTAACGATCAAAACAAACTAAAAATTATTTGAAAGTTGTTTATATTTAGTGATTGATGAGCGTAATATCCTTGCTTGTTGCAGTTTCTCTTCATGCCCGCACCTCAAACTGAGCAGGTCTTGTAATTCATTGATGATCCGAATGTAGCTCCACTTTTGATGCAGGCATGGCTAACAGGTTGGCTATATTCCTTGTTGATTTTTAAGTGCTTATTTACAGTTCAGAAGTCCAAAGTGACCAATTTACACTCTTAGACTGACTAATTGCAAAATACTAGGGCCTACTCCCTTGAGGCCTTGATATAATGTATTATTATATAACTTTTTAATTTTTTTTTATAATACTACAATATAGTTACACTATAATAATTTTATTTCTAATAGCCTAGGATTATACTTATGTGTTCACTGATTCAACTTGCACCAGATGAACATTATCAGTTCAGAAGTTTGTTTTCCCTAAGCCTCGTGAGAGCATGAAACCAACTTACCTACACACTTTCATTATAAACTATAATATCATCCTTAATAGACCTCTACAAAATCTTCAATATAGTTCATTAAGACTTAGGTGGCATTTGGTATTTTGGTTAGACACTACATGAACCAAACGCCACCTAAAATTTTGCTCAGGGATCTATAATCCGCAGTATCTTCAATATCCTATCTTGCTCAAGTCTTTGAATTTCCACGAGCTGAGATTATGACATTTTGCAAAGTGTGTGGATGATGCATGATGCACCAAAATCTCAAGGGTGAACATTTTTATGTTTCTAATAATATATATAAACATTGTATATTGGAGTACTATATAAGTTAATTTTTAAAATATAAATATAAAGTTATACATATAAATATAAATTTACAAAAATGGTTTACATTATTATTATTATTATAATTATACAATAATATAAATATTTGAAATCTAAATAAATCTAAGAATTTAATATAGAGTGCTGATATTGGACATTTACTTTTGTGCATTGCACATAAACAAAATACTAGCATTATTTATTCATTGGAATTACTCAATTGGAGCGGATTGGGTGTTGGATTTTTATTTTATTTTATTTTAATTTTTAGATTGTTCTTATGCCCACTTTTTCAGCCATGGGGTGTGGAATGATTGATTGAATATGTTTTTTTTGCACATGATTACTATTTTTTAAATGGACAAATTTCTAAGCATATTATAGTTGAACTTTCCAATCCATCTTGAGTTCAAATACAAAATCAATCAAAATTTCCTCTTCAACCACGGAACCAAATTTCCAATCACGTGTATGGTAGTTGAAAATTTTTGGTTATTTTACTCCAAGTGATTTCTGAATTTCCGTTTTTGGCATTTTATAGAAGTTAAAAATAAGGATCAAATTACCCATTTCCTTACCAAAATTGCCAGTTTGTGACCGCTTAAAAGTGGGAAAAAAAAATCATTGTTTTCTTGTTAGCTTGTATTTGCTTATGAAAGCTTATTTGGATATATGCATTTTGGGTTCTGTTGGTCCCGAATGGGTGGTGAAAAGTCTAGAGGGGGGGGGGGGGTTGAATAGACTTTTCTAGCAAATTAAAAATTAATAACACTTTTAGATCCCTATGGTCTTGCATGGCTGTCACTTTCATATCCCAACTTGACGGTAGTCCGCGGAGTATTTTGAGAGAGATTTCTTTTTGATCGAGGGTCTTTCCAAGATCAGTAATCTCTTCCAAAACTTTGACCAATCTAGACTCCATGTCTGCAATCTTTTCACTTGGTAGCATCTTGAAGTCTTCAAACTTTTTCATTGCAATTGTGAGTTTGTTGTCTTTTTCCTGTTCGTCTCCTTCGTCGATTTGGATTAAGACATCCCACACGTCTTTAGCTGTTTTGCACTTACGGATTTTTGGGAAGATTGTATCATCCAAAGCTTTGAACAGTATATCCTTAGCTATATTGTCCAGGTTACTTCGCAATCTATCGTCAGAAGTCTATTCCATCTTTGGCTTTGAAATATACTGTGGTCCATCTGGGCTTAGGATTGATGAAGGATTGACCTTCATAATTAAAATAGGACCATCTGAGATAACATCCCACATTTCATCGTGGAGAGCTGATAAATGTACCTGCATACGTATTTTCCAATCATCAAATTTGTCAAGAGAGAATAATAAGTTCTGAGCTAAATCTTTCTTCATTTTTGAAGATTAGATCTGTCTAGCAGTCAAGATTTGACTCAAATAGACAACCGCTCTGATACCACTTGTTGGTCCCGAATGGGTGGTGAAAAGTCTAGAGGGGGGGGGGGTTGAATAGACTTTTCTAACAAATTAAAAATTAATAACACTTTAACCAAAATAATTCCAAGTGAATAAATTCAACTTGAAATGCACAGTGGAATAACGTACGTAAAGTGCTATAATTAAAACTCAGTGATGGAGATGAAATATATCACATGCAATACGATAGAAATACTTGGAATAGCTCAAATATGATATACAATAAATTTGGCTTGCATGCGGACGTAGGAGATAACAGAAATTTGTAAACCCAGATAAGAGTGAATAGTGATGAATAGAGCCTGGGTCTTGAAAATATTATGAATGCAGGAAATTAGCAAAACCAAATAAGCAAGTTGTAGAGATTAGGAATATTAAATGGATTTGACAAATATGAATCTTGCAAATCAGTGTGTGTACGTGCAATCAGATATTATGTGTACAGAGCAAAATATATATAGGCAGTAAGTAAATGAGAGAGAGATTTTTAAGTGGTTCGGCCAAACCCAGCCTACGTCAACTCTACTCCTTTCACTATCTTCAATCACCCAGATACAATAGTGAACACCAAGTACCAACCCAGCACTTCTATCTACACTCAGTAGAGATTTGAGTATCTTGCACAAAGCTATACTCCTACACCAACGAGTGTCTCGCACAAAGCTACACTCCCCAGGGTTTTCACAAGCTCTTCTTGTTACTTAGCCCTCTATCTACACTCAGTAGAAATTTTGATACAAGGTAGTAAAAGAAAATATTTTTCTCCAACTCTCAGGAACTAAAAATATGGATTTTTGGTTTTTTCGGATTTTTCTTGCTTTGCTATTCTCAGATGTATCACACTGCTTTTCTTGCCTATCACTTGTATATCTCCCATCTTCTTCTTGCTCAAGTGTTCTGTATTTATAGATGAAGAAAGAATTAATCCGTTGGAGAGAATTAATTCTTTATTGTCAATCCCATGTGCTGATTGTAGTCTCCATGTGGTTTAGGTGGTCTGGTGAGTTGAAACTCCGTTGTTGTATTTCTTCAGACTTTTTCCTCTTTTCTTTGCATCTTCAGATATTCTTGCGTGATGCCTCCTGATATTCTGGTCAGCCTCTTGACTCCTGATATTCCTCTTCTTTTCCTTTTCTCCTAAAATTGCTCCTTCTTTCTTTCCTGAAATTGCTCCTTCTTCTTTTCCTTTCTGACCTTCTTTAATAACTTAGCAGTAGTAGGAATATAGTAGTTCTTCTTTTCCTTCCTGACCTTCTTTAATAACTTAGCAGTAGTAGGAAGTTGATAAGAATAATTCCGTTGGAGAGGCTTTAGTCAGACATTTTCCACAATTCACATACATATTCCACATATTCCATTTTGTAGTGTAGTGTTTGTAGTAGGAATGTGTAGTGTAGTATTTTGTAAAAAGAATGTGTAGTGTAGTGTTTGTTGACATATTCCTTCCTTTTTCCACTGATGAAATATTTCACATTCCACTGCTGCTGATCTATATTCCACTAATCACTGTGCAGTAAAAAAAAAAAGGACTTCCCTTCCCTAGGATTTGAACACTGGTCCACTTACCACATTAACCAAGCTCATCACCAACGAGCCATTCAAATTTGTTGGTTACTTTGATGCAAATAGTTTATAAGTACGAATATTCTGGAGGTCTCTAGTTTTCATAAAATTTGTGGCTAAGATGGTTCGAATCATGGATTACTTGCCAACCTTAAGCTGCATGGGATTCAAACCAAGTTCCTTCCTTCTCCAAGAATTCTTCCAAGATGACTTTTGACTCTTTAGGTACATTAGCTTTTGAAAATTTTGGGTTTCTAATTTTTCAAACTAAAATACATTTCTTGGCTCATCAAAATCTTATTACAAATATTCCTAACAGGTTCCTCAACCAACGATCAAGGAGTTTGAATTTTTCTAATAATAATTTAAACTTTTATATTTAAGATATCTAGTTTTTACTTATTTGAGTTATAGTAATTGTTTATTGTAATGTAATTATAAATAGGATTTAATACTTATCTTTAGAGTGAAAAGTTGAAAACCAATTACTTCAATTCATACTATTAAAAAAAAAAAAAAAGATAAAAGAGAACTTATTCAAGAGAAGCATCTTGATACAAAACATGAATCATAAAACTCATAATAGTAAGAGAAACACACTATCAAGAATAGTGACAGTTCTCTAACATCCTCAAAATTCAAATCGGAAGTTGAATTATCTAACTCCCGACACAAAGCAAAGACAAATTAATAGCTTGACTCCCACCACTCCTGTCATTTTAGCTTCCGAGCACTTTAATTGATTTGATCTCAATTCATAGTATTTAAATTCTACAAAATATTATAAAAAATTTATTAATAGACTTGCAACATTATTCAATTGACCAATGATTTGGAAGAACAAATTTCATTTTAAATTCTCAACTATTGTGACATTGTTTGATTTCGTCACTCTTTTAATTTTACCTAATTACAACATTGACTTTTGTTTGCTCGCAACAATTATTAGTCTTCCATTTAAAATTTTGTCATTCAATCGTCTAATAAAAATGACTAACATGTAATTTTATCATTCAAGCATCTTATCTCAACATGTAATTTCGCTCTTTCTCATAAACTTTTAAATTGAACGATGAAATTTCATATTAGACTTTTTTTTTAATTAATGGTGAAATTTAAATGGACTAATTGCGACAAACAAATAAAAATTTTCAAATATGTAATGAGACAAAATTAAAAGAGTAATACTAAAAATATGTTAATATCAAAATAGTTGATGACTAAAAATAAATTTTTAATGATGTCATCAAACCACAAAAAAGTTAAAAGGTGTCTGACTCAAGTTCCATCTCAATCAAAGATGTTGACAAATATGAAGCCAAAGACCTTGTGGTCTAGTGGCACTCGGTGTCCCAGTTTACACGTGCTTCAGTAGGTTGAGAAAAGTAGCTATGAACAGATCATGTTGAGTAAATATTATAAGTAGGTTAAATTCTGTATGAAAAAAGTCAAATACCGAATATAGTCCTCAACTATAGTGGTTTTACTCAATTTAGTCCTAAATGACTTTTTGTACTCAATTTAGTCCTCGACTTTGATGGTTTTACACAATTTGGTCCTTTGTTAAAAATTTTGTTAGTTTACTGTTAGAAATAGTGTCCTAATGGTAATTTCTTATCCCTCATCCCATTTGGGATGATTCATTCTTCTTCCCCTTATTAAGATCCACGCAAAAATGTAAATATTTGACCCAAATATTTATTTACTCTATATTTATTTATTTAGGGTTAAACTTGATTTGGTACAAAAATTTTACATTTCTGCGTGGATCTTAATAAGGGGAAGAAGAATGAATCATCCCAAATGGAATGAGGGATAAGAAATTACCATTAGGACACTATTTCTAACAATCAACTAATAAAATTTTTAACAAAGGACCAAATTGTGTAAAACCATCAAAGTCGAGGACTAAATTGAGCATAAAAAGTCATTTAGGACTAAATTGAGTAAAACCACTATAGTCGAGGACTATATTGAGTATTAACTCTTGAAAATTATTTACTCCGTACTATGCAACAAGAACGCGTATACGGAGCTTGTAGATACGGAAAGGCCTATCTGGACTTTTTAAGTCAACTCCAACCCCCTTTATTATATCATAAAATTGCAAATTCATATTTTTAAGTTTGGAAGATTAAAAAAATAAAAAAGGCAAAAGGTAAATTATTATTGTTGTTGTTGTTGTTGTTATTATTATTACTAGTATTTTCACCCGTGCGTTGCACGGAATGAATTTGTTATAATATTTTAAGAAATATTTGAATCGATATACAATTATATAAATTATAACATCGAATATGAGTATGAATAAGTGTATAAATGCAATTATAGTATGAGTCTTCCTTGCATGCAACAAATATCACAAATGAAATCCCGAAATGAACTTAAAAAGGCTTGACTCGTGCGCCGACAACTGCATGCACGAATGTCGTTCAGAAAATTGGTTGGCCTTGCGGGTTGAATTATGCCAAATTTTCATATTTTTTACAATATTACGCAAACCATACCATAATACTATCGGTCTGTTTTGGGCGGAAAGTTAAAACTGAAGATAATGTTTTTATTAATAGTATAGATTGCATTGCAGAGAAATATATATACTGAATTATAACCATTAGTAATTCTAGTCTAGAATTGTATTACGAATAGGAACGTAGGGAAGAATATATTTTATTAGGAATTCTATTTTAATTTACAATTGTGTTAGAGATAGAAATTGTATTACCATATTTTACAATATTACACAAACCATAATATTATAGGTCTGTTTTGGGCGAGAAGTTAAAACTGAGGATATTGTTTTTATTAATAGTATAGATTGCATTGCAGAGAAATATATATACTGAATTATAACCATTAGTAATTCTAGTCTAGAATTGTATTACGAATAGGAACGTAGGGAAGAATATATTTTATTAGGAATTCTATTTTAATTTACAATTGTGTTAGAGATAGAAATTGTATTACCATATTTTACAATATTACACAAACCATAATATTATAGGTCTGTTTTGGGCGGAAAGTTAAAACTGAGGATATTGTTTTTATTAGTAGTACAGATTGCATTGCAGAGAAATATATATACTTAATTATTACCATTAGTAATTATAGTCTAGAAATTGTATTACGAATAGGAACGTAGAGAAGAATATATTTTATTAAGAATTCTATTTTAATTTACAATTGTATTAGGGATAGGAATTGTATTACCATATTTTACAATATTACGCAAACCATAATATTATAGGTCTGTTTTGGGCGAGAAGTTAAAACTGAGGATATTGTTTTTATTAATAGTATAGATTGCATTGCAGAGAAATATATATACTGAATTATAACAATTAGTAATTCTAGTCTAGAATTGTATTACGAATAGGAACGTAGGGAAGAATATATTTTATTAGGAATTTTATTTTAATTTACAATTGTATTAGAGATAGGAATTGTATTACAATATTTTACAATATTACACAAACCATAATATTATAGGTCTGTTTTGGGCGTAAAGTTAAAACTGGGGATATTGTTTTTATTAATAGTATAGATTGCATTGTAGAGAAATATATATACTGAATTATTACCATTAGTAATTATAGTCTAGAATTGTATTACGAATAAGAAAGTAGGGAAGGATTTATTTTATTAGGAATTCTATTTTAATTTACAATTGTATTAGGGATAGGAATTGTATTACCATATTTTACAATATTACGCAAACCATAATATTATAGGTCTGTTTTGGGCGAGAAGTTAAAACTGAGGATATTGTTTTTATTAATAGTATAGATTGCATTGTAGAGAAATATATATACTGAATTATTACCATTAGTAATTATAGTCTAGAATTGTATTACGAATAAGAAAGTAGGGAAGGATTTATTTTATTAGGAATTCTATTTTAATTTACAAATGTATTAGGGATAGGAATTGTATTACAATATTTTACAATATTACGCACACCAAAATATTATAGGTCTGTTTTGGGCGGAAAGTTAAAACTGAGGATATTGTTTTTATTAATAGTATAGATAGTATAGATATAGATTGCATTGCAGAGAAATATATATACTAAATTATAACCATTAGTAATTCTAGTCTAGAATTGTATTACGAATAGGAACGTAGGGAATAATATATATTTTATTAGGAATTCTATTTTAATTTACAATTGTATTAGGGATACGAATTGTATTACCATATTTTACAATATTATGCACACCAAAATATTATAGGTCTGTTTTAGGCGGGAAGTTAAAACTGAGGATATTGTTTTTATTAATAGTATAGATTGCATTGCAGAAAAATATATATACTGAATTATTACAATTAGTAATTCTAGTCTAGAATTGTATTACGAATAGGAACGTAGGGAAGAATATATTTTATTAGGAATTCTATTTTAGTTTACAATTGTATTAGGGATAGGAATTGTATTACAATATTTTACAATATTACGCACACCAAAATATTATAGGTCTGTTTTTGGCGGAAAGTTAAAACTGAGGATATTGTTTTTATTAATAGTATAGATTGCATTGCAGAGAAATATATATACTGAATTATTACCATTAGTAATTCTAGTCTAGAATTGTATTACGAATAGGAACGTAGGGAATAATATATTTTATTAGGAATTCTATTTTAATTTACAATTGTATTAGGGATAGGAACTGTATTACCATATTTTATAATATTACGCAAACCATAATATTATAGGTCTGTTTTGGGCGGGAAGTTAAAACTGAGGATATTGTTTTTATTAATAGGATAGATTGCATTGCAGAGAAATATATATACTGAATTATTACCATTAGTAATTCAAGTCTAGAATTGTATTACGAATAGGAACGTAGGGAAGAATATATTTTATTAGGAATTCTATTTTAGTTTACAATTGTATTAGGGATAGGAATTGTATTACCATATTTTACAATATTATGCAAACCAAAATATTATAGGTCTGTTTTGGGCGTGAAGTTAAAACTGAGGATATTGTTTTTATTAATAGTATAGATTGCATTGCAGAAAAATATATATATTGAATTATTACAATTAGTAATTCTAGTCTAGAATTGTATTACGAATAGGAACGTAGGGAAGAATATATTTTATTAGGAATTCTATTTTAATTTACAATTGTATTAGAGATAGGAATTGTATTACAATATTTTACAATATTACACAAACCATAATATTATAGGTCTGTTTTGGGCGTAAAGTTAAAACTGAGGATATTGTTTTTATTAATAGTATAGATTGCATTGTAGAGAAATATATATACTGAATTATTACCATTAGTAATTATAGTCTAGAATTGTATTACGAATAAGAAAGTAGGGAAGAATTTATTTTATTAGGAATTCTATTTTAATTTACAAATGTATTAGGGATAGGAATTGTATTACAATATTTTACAATATTACGCACACCAAAATATTATAGGTCTGTTTTGGGCGGAAAGTTAAAACTGAGGATATTGTTTTTATTAATAGTATAGATATAGATTGCATTGCAGAGAAATATATATACTGAATTATAACCATTAGTAATTCTAGTCTAGAATTGTATTACGAATAGGAACGTAGGGAATAATATATATTTTATTAGGAATTCTATTTTAATTTACAATTGTATTAGGGATACGAATTGTATTACCATATTTTACAATATTATGCACACCAAAATATTATAGGTCTGTTTTAGGCGGGAAGTTAAAACTGAGGATATTGTTTTTATTAATAGTATAGATTATTGATTATTGAAATGGGATATTGTGGGAATCATTTTTTAGGTAAAACTTGCAAACTCATTTTTACCATTGCGAAAACAAGGTATTGCCAGAAAAAATATTTTTTTTAAAAAAAAATATAACCATAGTATTGCCAGAAAAATATTTTTTTTTAAAAAATAACCATAAGCTCGAACCAAAAAGACCAACAGGTCACTTCACTTAAATGTAAACAGTTATTTTGTTCATTATCCAACAGTACAGTTGCAAATCATTAATATTTTCATTTACACTTACATCTCTTAAATTTGGGACATTCTGATATAGCCAATTGTTTACTTCATACAAAAAAAAAAGAGAATATTTAAATTTGTGGCAATTATTAAATTATATATCATTTTAAATAAATTATTTGAGATAAATATTTTTTTTCTTCTAATATTACTATTAACAATCTTTGTCATAGTAGGTGATGGGAATTAAATAATTATTTACAATTTCCTAATAGAAACTACACAATTTCAAAATGGACAAAAATATGGTAGTTGGGCAGTTAAGCAAGAATCTCACCTATCAGTCACCCACATAGCAATTTTAGTGCATTTTTTTGGTGGTTTTGGTTAGTTATTATATTCTTCATACTAAAATGGTAGAGCCGTCAAAACGAGCATAGCCCACCGAGTTAGTCCACCCTACCCCACAAAAAAGGCAGGACAAGAGCTTTGATATTTTGGGTTCATATTTTGACAGGTTTTTTTAGCCCGCACTCGCGAACTTTGGCGGGGCAGGGCAGCGGAGGCCCACCAAATGTATGATAACAAAATTATTAAAATAAATTTAAATGTTACAATAATAAATTTACAACATTAAATATGTTCTTGTCAACTTCATTATATTACTAATATGTATTTGATTATTTATTAGTTATTATTCTGTTTAAAAAATTACAAATGTGTTAATATATTTTAAACTATCCAAATTATTTTAATATACACTTATTATATTTTTATATTAACTTTTATTAATTTTTTTTTAAATTTGGTGGGCCCACGGGGTTAAGTTGGGCCAGGCCGGGTTGACGCCCATATGCCTGTATTTTGGTGGGCTTTGACCCTGCCAACCCGTTTCAACAGTTCATGTATTACTATTTTGAGATATGACCTTTAAATATGTAATAATAGGAAAAAAATATTATTTTTACTATTAATTAATAAAATGATTGCTAATATTTTTAAAATTTTTAAATTAATATTAATATTAATATCAATTAAAAAGTAACATATGAGCTTTACTACCCACCAATACAAATATATTTTAGAATTCCTATCTAATAAGAAAGCTATGCATAATTATTACTACTATAAAGTATCAACCAATCACTATAAGAATTTTATTAGTGTAATTATGTTCGGTTAGATTTATAATACTAAAACTTTTATTTTTAACTTTTGGTATGTAAACATCCAATAATAAAATGACATGCAGTGATGCAGGCAGTATTCTTAGCAAGTTACAAAGAGTTTAAGAAACCTTGTTTTAATTTAATATACATCTACAATAGATTGTCATCTTTATCTACAATATATCTACATCCTGAGTCTATTAATATATTCCCTAACTTCAAAAGAGATCAATTGAATTTGTATAACTTTGATGAGTTCCACGCCAAAATAAGTATATCCTTATTAATGTTTACTCCTATAAGTCATAGGACTTGTCCCGCGGAGCTAGTTCAAAATTCAAATGGTAGGTCATATGACCCTTAAGTCACCACTCAAGCAACAAGGTCGGGGGTTTAGGCTCTTGAACTCTAAATTGGATATTGAATTTCTCAAGTTGATAAAAGTGTGGAGATAACATCCTTGTGCTTAGAATCTGCGATAGGACTAACTTAGAAATTGCTTGGGCGATGACCAATGGATTGTTTGGTATACATGAATTGCATTGCAATTCCACTACAATTCTTTGATCATCTCAATTACAATGTTTTCTATCCTTTTGTTGAATTGAATTCACAGACATTTTTGCCCATGCCATTATTCTCATCTACTCATCTGTTTAATCGTATTTCTACAGCTCATCCCCCTCCAATTTTCTTCCTTCCAACCAAACGTCGTGTAAGATTAGGAGTTAGGACTTTGGAAGGACTTTTTTTTTTTTTTTTTTGAGCTGGCCATGGAAAATCGTCACTTGTGAAAATTGAAACTGGTATCTCACGAAATTCTTTCTCACAAAGAGAACCCACTTGCCACTTGAACTACCCAATGTGTTAGGGAAGGACTTTAATTAATCTATTACGCGCTTTGGTGGATAACCACATTAACGCGTTTTGGCCCTTTTGGGATCCGTGTTGATAACTACTATATAACGTACATATGGAATGCTCATTATACATATTGTTTAATTACAGTCTCAGTGCTTACGTAGAGAGGATAAATAAGCAAGAAGAGAAGAGAATTCAGAGAGAGCTATGGCTACATTTAGTGCTCATCCGGTGCTAACTTCCCCTCGAGACGATGCCATGCACCTTTACAAAGCTTTCAAGGGTAAATTTTTCTTTCTGAGTTTGGTTTTCTCGACTGCAATTTCTGTGCTTTATTGCAGATTATTGATCGATTCTCTACCCAATTTTAATGATTCCCCTTTCTTGCTTTGTGCATTTCTATGTATTAATTTGTAGTTTGACAGAATCAATTAGTTCCTCTGGTAAAACTTGCCCTAAATTTTTGGTAAATTTTGGGTTTCGTCTCATATTGTTCTTGGAATTTTGGTTGGTGAAACCTTTGAGGTAAACTCCAAGTTAGTTTAGATGAGCCAGAAAGAATTGCAATCTTTATCCCCCATAGCTTTTGCAAAAATGTAGATACTGATTATTTAAAAGATTAATTGCATGTTTAGTCTCTAAGATAGACAATAGGATCAAATTAGCCCCTTAATTACATGATTGAGCAAGTGATACCCCTAATTATGCATCTTCATGGCAATTTGAAGATCTTGAGTGATGGATTTTGTGTTTTGTTGTGTTTTAGGTTTTCATGTCATCCTTCAGTTTTTAATACAAGTGTCCAGAACATGTGTAAAAGTAAGACAAAAATAGGCACCTTAGTACATAATTAGGGGTGGCATTGGCTTACCTTCTAATTGGATTATGGATTACTAAATAAACTGCTTAGATTATTCAAGAATAATTGTGATAAACATAAGTTACACTTTGGGTAACTCATTCAGTGATTCAGTTTAGAATACCTAATTCCAACCCTTCCTAATTGGTTAGTTACCTAGTTTCCTAGAGTGATGAGTTCGGTTCAGGAAGAATACAATAGCTTGTAAATGCTAACCAGCTTGGTTGGCGTGAGTAGCCGTGCACTCTTGTCCCTTAAGAGAGGTCGGGAGCTCAAACCCCGTCTTGTATGAAAAAACCAATCTGGCCAGCACTTTGCCCCTTAATTGGGCCAGCCTGGTGCGAACGGGGATTAGTTTGAGTATGGTACTGGCTTAAAGGTACCTCCTACGGGCCTGCTCAGGACACTTTGTGGCTTGACCAAAAAAAAAAATAAAGCTTGTAAATGCTATGAATGGGAAAATGCTTAAAGCTACCCAATGGGCCAAGGGAGCTTCTGTCTAGATGCTGAACATTGTGCGTGAATGCTTCTAACATTGAGTTCTCTTACCGTACATAGTATAAAGACTAACATAGAGTTGCCTCACTGCTGGCACACCTCTATGATCCAAATGGATGTACTTGGCTAACGGGAATTACTATATAAGATTCCAATCTTTTTTAGGTCCATGGAGGTGTTTTTTGTCTGCAATGCATATTACTATGTTATGGAAATGAATGAAGAATTTAAATGACTGATACAGAATTACAATAAATATCTTACTTAGCAATAATGTGATTTTCTCTCCAGGACTTGGGTGTGACACTGCAGCAGTTATTAATATCCTTGCCCATAGGGATGCCACACAACGTGCTCTTATTCAGCAGGAGTATCGAACTATGTACTCTGAAGAGCTTACCAAACGTTTGGCTTCTGAGCTTAGCGGTAAAGTCGAGGTAAAACATGAAAGTAGACATCTATAGTTATTTGACTATTGAGAACTTGCAACTGGTCAGGTTTAGAATAAATGCCACTGTGAAACTTGTAACCTGTATATAAATAAAATGAATAAGAAATTGAGTGTATGAAATTTCATTAAAAATTATTTTTTGCATCTTCGGCTCCTATATGCATTGGCTTTTGATACTTTTCCTATTTTAACCTTTCAGAAAGCAGTATTACTTTGGATGCATGACCCTGCAGGACGGGATGCTACCATAATAAGGCAGAGTTTGCGTGAAACAAGCGATTACAAGGCCGTCACTGAAGTGATATGTTCACGGACTCCAGCCCAGCTACAATACCTTAAGCAAATCTATCATTCAAAGTTTGGTGTTTACCTTGAGCATGATCTTCAAGTTCTTTCTGGTGATCACCAAAAGGTTTGTCCCTCTCTCTTTCACTCCATGTAAAGAGATGCAGAGATTTCATTTTTCTCTGGATAGTATAAAGCAAGAAGAGGTTGAAATTTTGGTATAAACATGTTTGAAGAGGGAAAATTTTGGTTTAAACATGTTCGAAGCCGTGTGATATATATCTTCACTTATTCTTCTAACTGGCTTAGATTTATATGTAAAATCATGGCTGTTATTCATTCCATGCCTTGTTTAACCCTTTTCCCTGCATCTTAAGTAGTTATTATTAGATCATCTATTGATGTCTTGAACACTTATAGTTTTTTTGTTATCATTTGTAGTTGCTGCTAGCATATGTTAGTACTCCCCGCCATGAAGGCCCAGAAGTTGATGCAGCTTTAGTACAACATGATGCTAAAACTCTCTATAAGGCTGGTGAGAAGAAGTTAGGGACTGATGAGAAGAAATTTATACAGATATTCTCTGAGAGAAGCAGGACACATTTGGCTGCTGTTAATTCTGCTTATGAGAACACGTACAACTCATTGAAGAAGGTGAGAAACCGAGATTACTGAATTTATGTTTAACTTGCTAAAATTATCGAGTAACGCTTTTGAGTTTTCACAGGCAATAAAAAGCGAAACCTCTGGGCTTTTCGAGTTTGGCCTCTTGACTATTTTACAGTGTGCTCAGAATCCTGCAAAATACTTTGCTAAGGTACACATTTACATTCTTTGCACCATTTTCTTTGCCCGCCCCTATAATTCTCGCCTCGCCATGAATGTGAGACTTCCATGTTCAGTCATGTTTACGTAACTGTTTTGTAACAGGCGTTGCACAAGGCAATGAAAGGAATGGGGACAGACGATGCAACACTGATTAGAATAGTGGTTACTCGAGCTGAGATCGACATGCAGTATATCAAAGGAGAATACCACAAGAAATTCAAGAAAAGTCTGAACGATGTGGTTCATTCAGAAACTTCAGGGCATTATCGGGCATTTCTTCTCTTGCTTTTAGGGCCAAATCATTAGGAAAACTCTGTAGCAGTGCAAGATTTACAGGGTTCTTGTGTATTTCAGTAATGATAAATAAGCATATATTGCTATGCATTTGCCCAATGTATTGTAGTAACTAGGATCTGGACCTTAATTAGCTTTTCTGAATGTGTAAAGCTTTTGTTGTTTCTGTAATTTCTAAATCTCTACCTCTAAAATTTCTCTATATTTAACGCGGGATTTGGCTGGAGTGAAGGAATTATGTGGGAAATGAATTGTAATTCCATGAGAAAAAAATAATGTTTTTCTTTGATGTTTTTTGTACCTACTAAAATGTAACACTTGCATGCATATGTACTTACAAAAAAAAGAAGTTTTAACATAATTATAATAAATTTGAATTAGTAAATAATGTGTAACTACTTTAATACAATTTCTCATTTATAAATTAAAATTTTAATTTAAAACTTATTAGTAAAAGAATTTGATTTTCATTTTTAGCTTACTTGATCTGAAATATATGCATTATTGACTTACTGTAACAAAACATTTTCATTTCATTTATTAATTGTATCGATGCTAAAACTATATTTGAAACATAAATTAAAAATTATTAAAGAAAAACAATTTTTATTTGCTAAAAATATAATCATTTTGAAACGCAATATCTACTAAGTTTCGTACATTTAAAAAAAATTATGTGAGATAATAATCATTTTTGCATTTATTTTCATTTTTATATTTTTAGTTTTCAAATTTTGTTTTCTATTTTCTTCATGTATAAGTAAATGTGTTATTTGTTTGTTTTTTTTTTTGTTTTTTTTTTGTTTTTGTTTTTGTTTTTGTTTTTGTTTTCTAGTTTTCTATTTATTTTTTTGATAATTTTTTTGGTTAGTAAACGCTCATTGAATGCATAGCCCAAAAGCAACATAATTGAAACAGGCTACCTAACCCAATCATGCTACATTGAAATCCAGGCTAAGAAAGTGAGAATTGAAAGGTTTTTTTTATTTTTTATTTTTAGCCCAAGTTTGTGATGCATGCACCATGGTCCATACAGCCGTGTGAACCAAAAATTAAAAGTATATTATTTTTGTACTGAAGGTACATTATTTTTGTATTGTAGGTACATTATTTTATAGTATATATCAAATAATGTACTTTCAGTACAAAAATAATGTACCCTAAAATAATGTGTCTACAGTACAAAAATAATGTATTTTTTATTTTTGGTCCACACAGCTGTGTGGACCATGGGCCATGCAATAATGATTTTGTGATGCACACATTATACAGTTGACCATGGTCTGGATTATAAGGTGAATCACTAACATACATATTTATTATTACTTTTATTTTTAATGTATTAAAAGTTCTTTTTTTAAAGTTCAATTTTATTTTACTTTTAAAAAATAAAATTTCAGTACGTTAAAAATGAATATTCAATAATATATTAAAAATGAACATTTATCAATCATATACCTAATAGCAATGTGCATCATGATTTACGGTATAATTAGGCATCTACTCATTGGCAAAAGTGATTTTAAAAAGATAAGTTATTCTTGCACAATATCCATTTTTGAATAAGACAATTATAACATATACAAGAAAGTGAATATACTCCACATGACCCGAACATTATATGGTAGTTATTCTCACACAATATCCATTAAAGTTAGTGTTTCAAACAATGTTGAAAGCATTATGAGTTTTAAATTATTTTTTTATATAAAAGTTGTTTATTATTAATATATAAAATATTTATATTATTATAATATTAATGTATTCATCGACTTAAAAAAATATTATAATAGAATTATTGTATGATAAAAAAAACAAAAGGCACATGAAACATCATATTGATGGGCTCCAGACTTTGTGAAGTAGGAAACTAGCACTAGCTATGTAAGTTGACAGTATATCGAGTAAATTTAATTAACACTTTAGGTATTTTTTGCTAATAAATTATGTATTTATTACAATTAATAAATGCGTTCAATTTATTTATAGATACATAATTATTAAGTGAATATACATAATATGTTAAGTGACAATTATATAATTTAAACATCGTTTTGGATAATGAGTCATAAAAAAATTTATTTATTAAAAATTATTAAAATAACTTTAAAATAATAATGCTTTAATATGATGACCGCCACGTTAGTGATGAGCCGAGGAACATGTCAAGTTTGGTCGAATTACATAATTTTGGATAGTTAAGATTTTTTAAAAAGTTAGACCCAATTACACTTTTGTGTATAGTTCTCTGACTAATTTGGACATTTTTCCTACAAAATATTATATTATTACTATATTAATATATTGATATATTTGTTGAATTAAAATATATTATAATAGAATTATTGTATGATGGAAAAAACAAAAAGCACATGAAGCATCACATTGATGAGGTCCAGAATGAGTGAAATGGGAATGTAAGTTCATTGTCAGGAAAACAAAAGTTCATCAGAAAAGGGTGTTGGGTTCAGTGACAGTGAGGAAAATAAAAAATCTGGAGCAGTATTGCTCTATCCCACATCTCCCAAAAGTCCAAAACCATTGGTGGACAGTGTGAGGATATGATAACCCAATGGATCAATTTTCTTTCCCATTTTATCAAGATTCAGTTCTACATTATTGTTCTTGGGGTAGTGGAAGATGGTGAAATTTAGTTAGACAAAAATTGATTTTTTTTCTTTTTGAAAAGTTTGGATTGCTCTCTATATATATAACAACATGAACATATTTTTTTAAAACATCATTTGGTTAATAATTTGTCCAATTCTTTGTCCACTAATTAATCATGGAAAATTTCTATCTAAAATTGTGGTTTGACAAAAAATTTTCAATAACAACTTTTTATTACTTAGTAAAATGGACAGCAAGTTGGCCAAAAATGAATTTTCTGGCCAATTTTTGGGGAATTATATTTTTGTTAAATTTTAAATTGACACTAGACTTTTGAAAATTTTTTAATTGTGTAGGTAGGAAAAAGTATTTTTTTTAGACGTATTAGTGAAAAACACTATAAATTCTTATTTCTTTTATTTAAAAGGTGTTTAATATTAATCTATTAAACATGCTTATTAGTATATAAATTATTATTATTATTATTATTATACTTACTAAATTGAAAAATGAATAAATTATGATAGAATTATTGTAGGATAAAAAAACAAAAAGCACATGAATCATCATATCGATGGGCTCCAGAGTTTGTGAAAGTATGAAAAATATAATATAATGCATTGTCCAGGGATAGGGATAGGGATAGGGTGGGAACAAGAAAGGAGTTGGATTTTTTTTTTTTAAATTTTTTTTTTAAATTTTATTTAATAAGAGTTGGGAGTTAAGTGAGCATGAAAATGACATCCCAGCTAGCTCCCTCAAATATGGAGCATTATTGCTCTATCCCAATCTCCCCAAACCAGCGATGGACAGCGAGGATAGGATATCCCAATGGATCAAGTATTCTTTCCTTTGTTTTGTTTTGTTTTTTTTTAAAAAAAAAAAAATCAAAATTCAGGTCTACAATATTTTCCTTCCAAAATAATAGTGAAAATAAACATGGTTTGAAATTGGTTGGAAATTTTTGCCCCAAGTATGCTGTTGGATGATTTTTTTTAATTGTTATAAAAAAAAATTGGCAGAAAAGTGTCAATGAAACTTCAAAATTGAGGGTGAGCAAATTTGGTAGAGAATTTGAAAACTTTGGCTTGCTCTATACACCATTAGGGATGAAAATTTATTTTTTATTTTTTCATTTCTGGCAGGATAATTCCCGCTTCAACGGGGATTGAAAAAAAAAGTTGGTAAATGGGAATTGAAACAAAGAATGTTTAATATTTATTATTATTATTATTATTATTATTATTATTATTATTATTATTAAGGTTGTATATGGTTTGTATTGTGTTTGGATATTCAATATTGGATCTGCTGACATTTTGTAATTGAGTATTTATGTATTTATTTGCATGAAAAATATTTGAATATTATATTTGACATTTTAGTTGTTTTTGAGAATTGATGAATATTTAAACCACATTTGGTCTTTTTGACTAAATTTTTGATTGAAATAGTTGAAACGAATCACATTTATATTATAAAATCGTATTTTTCTCTCTAAAGTATCAAGATGTTCATGGCGGTATGATTTTAAATTAAAAATATGACACAGTTTAACTAATTTCTACTAGGAATTTGGTTAAAAGACTAGGATGTGGCAAAAAAAAAAAAAAGTTATATATCAAATGTGTCAAAGACTAGGAACTAAATATAGAAAATAACTTATAGTCGTGAAACTAGAAGCAAAAAATGAAAAATTTATAGGATAGTGGTTGTAACTTTTAGGTACACGCAAATACCCGGAGTATTCCGGGGTTATCGATCCACAGGGAATGGTTGGTCAAACACTAACTCGGATTGATTCTTGTGAAGCTAGTTCGGTAATAACATGGTTATAACAAGAAAACTAAATAACAAAAATAAAAACAACAAATGAAGAGAGATATATAAGATGCAACATAGGTAAGGATATGGATTGGGTAAATGTCTATCATGAGTCAAACAAATGTAGAAAAGAAGTTTTATCCCTTGTGAATGGAGGAAATGCACTAAAGTCCTCGGTGCCACTCTCGTGATCTACCCGAGTGTGCCAAACCGCAAGTTATCTACTCTCGTAGTCTACAAGCGAGGCTCGTCTTAAAGATCTTAAGCAAATCAACATGCCCAAACTCTTCCTACAAGTTGTGAGGAGGTAGCCTAAACTAACCTCTAGATTCCAACACGCTGTCACCCGTGAAGGAACCGTTTTGGCTAACTTCTAAATTCCAACCCGCTCTCGCCAGTGAAGGAACCGAAGATTAGCCGAGAAATCCCCCTATAATTTATCAAGCTCTCGCATTGTATAAATCAATAGGTGTGGCAAGAGTGTTCTAGCCATGCCTGATTCTCACCGTGACACAACAACAAACAAGCATGCAATTGGAGATTCTCACCGTGACACAACAACAAACAAGCATGCAATTGGATCCAATAATCACATACTTTCAATAACGAGTCTTGCAATTGGATCCAATAATCACATACTTTCAATAACGAGTCTTGCACACAACTCCAATAATCACATACTTTCAATAACGAGTCTTGCACACAACAACAATAATCACATACTTTCAATAACGAGTCTTGCACACAACAACTCATAGAAGCTAAACTAACAATTCATAATAAATAAAGAACAAACAACAATCTAGGCATAAACATAATCCAAAATCCAAATATAAATAAATTTAGAACAAGCATCTTGATACAATGTTAGCTCAAGGTAAATTAAGGAAAGAAAGGGAAGAAATTCCCCTCGATCCATCGGTTGAAGCTCATAACCTTGTATCATCCCTCTTCTTATTACAAAATAAAATCCTATTCTACTCCTACACTACTAAACAATCCTCACTTGGAGGTCTATATTTTGAAAGGAGAAGAAAAGGATTAAAGAGGGGAAGGGATTAAAACTAATCTGAAAATTTTGATATTGAAGAATGAAGAAATGAGGGGTATTTATGGTTAGGCAAAGATAGGGGCAAAATTGGAATTAAAATGGACAGATTCCGCGCCTGGGCATTTTTTCTCGCCGCGGCGAAAGTACTGAAATCTGGGCAGTGTGAAAATTGACAATAGGCGTCTGTTTCAGGACGCAGACAGACGCCTATTGTCCTCCTCAGGAAATTCCGCAGACTCTTCCACTTTCTCTTTTTGCTTTTGGCTTCATGTTTTATGCCTCTTTTTGTCTTCTTTCATTTGTCTTTTGCTTCCCGCTCATCACATTTTTGCATTCCACTAAATCATGTCTTCCACTTCCTTGGTGCAATTGAATATACACATACAAAACAAGATTAGAAATGCCACTACAAAACATTAATATTATGGTCAATTATCAAATCTTCATCATCTTTGGTCAAATAATAATTATTTATCACAATGAAGAAATTCAATATTATTATGAACATAATATTAATAATTAGATATAGAAATGGATTTAAATATGGGGTTAAAATATGATCAAATATGCCCTTATCAGATAGGAATTTTTAGACAATTTTGAAAATTATTGTCAACTTTGTAAGTGGACAGAAATCCAAGATTTTCTGATTAAATGTATAAGAAAATTTTTATTTTTTATCGCTTAATTATTGACTTGTAATCAATTTGATTTATCACTATTACACGTATGCGGATATCATTCCTATTAACATGAAACTTACCCAGTGATAAATTTTACGACAATATATGTAATAATTTCACAATAATATGGAACAAATTAAACCAGGAATACATTTATTATTGCATGATACTGTGAATGTGATAGTAAGACAAAATTGACTAGTTGTCAATAATTAATGGATGAAAATTACATTTTACCTTATTATTTATTATTATTTTTTGGTACATCAGATTGGACATGTGCCTCTCACCTAAAATCACTATACGTATTAGTTATATATCCTGTTATGTAGTTAAAAGGTTATAATAATTGCATTCTTTATATCTAAGTGACATGAAGATATTTGCATAAATTAATAAAAATAAGAAATTATCGATCATCTTATCATGTAAGATGAATAGATGAACAATTCGTATGCGAGGTTTAATTGATTTTTAAGTGATTGATTGTGAACAATGACACATGATTGAGTCATATCAATGATAGTATGAGAGTTAGTTTCATCAAATGTGATCGATGTGCTTCTTATAAATACAAAGACAATTTGACTTACTTACTCAAATTATATATATATATATATATATATATATCGAATTATCCTGACATCCAATCATCTCAAAACAATTAGTAGAAAATACTTAAAAACATTAAACAATACTTAAAAATTCAAATTCTTCAAATCTTTAAATCCTTAACCAAAATACCAAATATCCATACATAATAACTTGAAAAAAAGTCTAAATTAAATATTAGTACATATAAATATTAGTATATTACATATAACTTCATAAATATAATAATATACAGAGTAATATATAACATATATGTATTTTGGGAGTTTGGAGTCTAGTCAGGCTGAGAGAGGGTACAACCCCATCTACATCCCCGCTGTCATTATATTTCTTGAAAAAATTTCTTATCCCTGCCTCCATCAGGACGGTGACTGAATTTCTCTATCGAGATTGAGTTAAATTGTCATACTTACATGCATACATATATATATATAAGGTCAAATAGGTACCAACTTATATATTAATGAAAATTTTCAATTACAAATGGATTAAATACAAGATTACACACACACACATATATATATATATATCATCATCATCATCATCAACTCAATAGTTTCCATCCTTTGGAACTTCCTCATGGATGGATAAATAATAATCATCCAATCTCTCTCAGGCCCTCTCTACACAAATAATATATTTACATAATAGCAGAGAGATAATTGGTTTTTGAAGCAGACCATCTGTGCAGCACATGGCCAAAAATGTCATACATCTGGAAGTCAATGTTTCCAGGACTAATTTGCAATGTCATGAAACCTTGACCATCATAATAGAACTTCATTTCTTGTGGATCCATGTCACTAATGTCACCCCTCCATGCTTTGGACCCACCACCACTTGTCACAAATTGCAGTGGACTGCACAATTATAAATTTCCTTTTGTGACGTTAATTGACAGAGAAATATAAGGAGGTAAACCAGCTTAGGTTGCATATAGATTAACTAGTTCAAACTAATTAAGATACCAATAAATCGCTCTGGTTAGGAGTCAAACTTGTAATCCTGTGATTACCAAGTCAATAATCTGACTAATTTGATTAGGATTACCACCAAAATGATCATTTATTCTATTAAGGGAAGAAGAAAGAGTGCAAAGTCATTAATGATTAGTTTACTTCAAGTAATAGATAGCTTACCTGTCCAAGCTACTAATGTGCTCTAAGCAATGGTCATGTCCATTTATGTATAAATCAACATGGTTTGCCTGACAAGAGAAAGTAGGAAAAAAAAATCAGAAAACATGTATATATAGAATCTCTCAACAATATATGATTAGGGGTATTTTTTGTAATTTTATCATGCCAACTTCTTTTTTATTTTTTATAATCCGATTTTTAATAAATAATACGGAGTAACATTTATGTTATAGAAAAAAAAAATATTTTTTATTAATGAAATTAAAGAAATTAATTGCCTGCAAGACTGGGAGAAGTTGTGCAATAAGCTCCTCTGTGTCACCATGGTGTCCAGCACTTTTAATGGGGTGGTGACCAACTACAATCTTCCACGTGGCAATTGATTCCTTCAGTGCTGAGTCTAAGTCCTAAAATTAAAAATAAAATAAAATAAAAATAGAAGTGGAGAATCAAATAATATATATTATTTTATTTAATTTTGGATAATTAATGTTAAATTAATTACCTGGAGAAGATTTGAAAGATACTGTTGTCTGGGCAACACTCCTCTCCAGTCATATGTGTGTTTTCCAGGATCACTGAAATATTTATCTTGGAATGGAGTTGTATCTACAAAGAAAAATTCTGCCACCTCTGCTCCAATCAAAGTATTTGTTAATTAGAATTAATTAAACAATTTTTATTTTTGGGTCAGACCACATGTTTCCTCAATCATGGTACCCTAGGATTGTCCAGTAGAATCTCAAAGGGTGACAAAACACAACTTAGCTTATAAGTTTTAAGGTATAACTCCTAGGTTAAATCTGAGACCTCTGACTAAATTAAAAAAATCTACGACATCTCATCATGCATCATATGTAGTCATGTAGTTGACTATGATTCAATTATTGTTCTCATATTCTACAAGGTCCAGGCCATCTAGCGGAATACACACTCAATAGATTATCTAATTCAAAATATATTTTAAAGGAATTGATAGGTTATATAAGTCAAACCAGTAGAGTTTAAGATTTAAACGTGGTACCTAATAAAGAGAAAAGACATGCAACTAAAAGGACAACATTGACTATAAACGAAAAAATTGAAAGTTATAATTAAGGAGCTTAATTACCTGTATTGAGAATGAAAGACCTGAGGCATAGCCATCTGTTGTCTTTTTCTCTGAGAATGGGACTTAACTGAGCCAACACATCACCTCTATAGTCATGGTTTCCCAAAACTGCAATGTAAGCATTCAAAGAGCCATACAAGTCATAACTTCCAACTAACTTTTATATATTCAGAGAAATTTTATACAACCAGCGTCAATAATACACAATACAATCATGTAAAAATATGATTTTAGTAAATATTATTGAAATACAGTAACCCGTAAAGTTAATGTATCCAACATGATTGCATCTGCATATATATTAATGTCACAATACTTTAGAGAGAAAACCATAATATATAATCTCTCATTATTTTTCAAAAAAAAAAAAAAAATCTCTCATTATATATCATAATATTGCAGGTGAGTTACAACTGCATGTCATAATGTTGTGAGTTACAATAACCATAATATATAATATAATCTCTCATTATTTATTTATTTATTTTTTAAAAGAAAAATTATAGGGAAAATGGTTAAATTGCATCAAATCATTTTATGTGTTTGATTGAATTTTTTTAAAGTTCGGTAGACTAATTACTTTTTCCTAATAGTTCGATGATCTATTTAACATTTTTCTTCAAAATTTTATGATGTCAATCGATATTGGTGCCTCTTGCACTGTGCAACTAAGAAGTGAATGAAAAAATTTTTAATGTCCCCACAATATCTGGTGAAAATTTAAAAAATTCTCCAAATTTTTTTGAGTTGCCCACGATATAAGAAGTACATGTGTAAATCATCATCATAGACTTTTTCTATTATTTTAACTACAAAAAAATTATAAACTTTTCTCTTTAAAAAAATTAATTTTATATTTTGATTTAATGAAATAGGGTTGCATGTAGGCTATATTTGGCACGCCTAGTTGAAAAGCTAGCCAAAATGTAAAAACTAAAAAAACTAGTGCTAATAAGCTAACTAATTGAAGTGAAAATGTTTGATAAAATTAATTGTTAAATTAGTTGATAAGTATAAAAAGACAAACTAGGATATTATGATTTTGATTAATGAAGTGTAGATGTTGTAATTTTTGTAAATTAATAAAGATTAAAAAAAAAAAGAAAAAAGTTTAAAATCCAATAGTTTATTTTGAAACACTAGTGGTACCATTTGAAAATAAGCTATTTTATTTATTACATTTGCTAAAACTACGTTGTAAAATAACCGACGTTGTATGCCCGAAATAACTTACGGTAAAAAAGTTTTTATGGTAATTAAGCAAACCTAAGCTAATTAAGGAATAAAAAGGGCAATAATTGATGCACTTACCACTATACCATTGCTTTTGAAGACTTGGAGCAGTATAGATGTGGGTGAATGATTCCTCAAATGCGGTGTCGTCTATGCCACTCAATCCATTATCGTAAAAGTTGTCCCCCGTCGATATCGCAAAATCTATATCCTTTTCTTCTCCAATTTTTCCCATCTGCAAATTAATTTCACATTTTAAAATTTTATAATAAATTATTATTCGATTAGGAATTTCTTTATTTACTAAAACAATGAGAACTGTGAAATATATATATTTTTATAAATGTATTGTTTATAGATCCTTTGAAATTAAGAATAGCCAGAGAAATTCACTCCGTCACGTCTTTCGGATCGGACTTCCTCAGTGCGTTAACTAATTAAACATAATTTCGTGTTTAATTACTTCACTCAAGGCATAATGTGGATAACTCAAATATATTATCTTTCTTAATTTTATTTATTTTTATGAATAATGACACACAATTATAACCCCAGGCCCCAGCCATGCATTATGCATCGTTTGGGACTGTTTGATAATGAGTTAATGACTTTATGCCAAACAAGAAGTATTGCACATAGTGTTACGTTATCATTTCAAAATCACTTTATTATGATTTTTTTAATCAATTCAATCAATTCTTTTATGATTTCTTTAAAAAAATTATTTAATTTAGTAATTTATATAATAGAATCAACCAAATCATCAATCTATGAATAATCAATATTTTTTTTTAAATATTCAAAATCTGTATTATTTAATGTGATCCTTTCCACATAAGCGTTTGATCGATCTAAAATATGTTTCTCAAAATTAACGCATTTGTTTTAGGAAAAATTAACTTTGTAGCGTTTGATCGATCTAAAATGCTTCTCAAAAGTCAAAACCGTGATGGCCCCACATGCTTGGATAGAAATGACACGTGGCAAACAATTAATCAAGATGGTGACGTTTAGTCTTTAGTGTAAAGCATCAGCATATTCTTGGTATCCAGCATGGAATTATTCCAATCCCCATTATATTCCAATTGCAATTAATGAGTAAACCGAACCAAACCGTGGACAGCAAATTAGCTAAATTATATGTTTCCGTTTCTTGAAAGTTTGATAACATATTTTTTGGAAGTAAAGGAATGATCATCAATTAATTAGCCAAAATCAATTAAGTGTTGAATAGAATGTATTTGATAATATATTTAAAATGTTGAGAAATTGTCTATCGAGGAACTTAATAATATACTGCGTTATGCAATCAACACATATAGATTATGGATCTATGTCAGTATTCGACTTGCTTGATCCAGTAAATAAGAGTAATAATGCACATATTTCATTTTTTTTTTACTTTAAAAAATGAATTTATGTATATTATGGTGATAGAAAATTTTTAATTTGTGTTATTATTTAATTGGTTTCTGAATGTCAGATTGTCTGTATATAGAATGCACGAATAGTTTAATTGGTTTCTGAGTGGCAAAGGACGTTTAATTTGTGTACCTGAACAGCAAGTTGAGACTGGTTGTAAGTTCCTTTCCTTCCCCAATCTCCGACCACCATCAAGCTCAGCGAGCCGCCGGACTTCGCCGGAGAATGTTCGAGCCGCGGAAGCTCCGCCATGGCAACCGCCGCAGCCAACCACAACCCTAAACTGATCCTTACTAGCAAATCAATGGACACTACACCCATTTTTTTTTTCTATATATGAAAGTAGTCTCACCAAACAAAGTATGAATATGCTGTATATATATAGAAGTGCAGGCAAAAATAATTTTGTTTTTATTTCTGCAAAAAAAAAAAAATAAATAAAACGTACTGGATATGAGAGACGACAGAGATGAGGAAAGAAGGAAGAAGAAAGACGAAAATATACGTGCGGTTAGAACTGAATTGAAGTTTCGTTTTTGGACTTATATGAAGCTTTGGAGAAGAGAAGCGTACAAAATATATAATACAATTATTTGTTCCATATATATTTTCACTAACGCAATTAAGAATAACTAATATCGGAGATAGGGATTTTTGGAGGAGGACATAGAAAAAAAGAAAAGAAAAAAGAATTGGTATAAATCAAATTAAATTTCCTTTTTAAACATTTGGAAATTGGGATGTTTAATAAATAGTTGTTAGCTAATTGTATTAATGAATTTAACTAGTTAATTGCATTAGCTGAATGTAGAAAGATATTTGATAAATTAGATGTTAACTGATAAGTGATTACATTCAAAATGATTTTTTCAATAAGCTGTTACAAAAAGTTAATTAATCAAATACTTGTATATTGACTGTTTAACCAAGTCAAACAACTAATAGTGATCAAATAAATCAAAATTGGTTGATAAGCTAACTATGTTACATGACCTTGATATTTTTATTTTAATGTTTTATATTAACATATAATTATATTAAGTCACTATATTAGTTCGTTTTTAATATACTACTAGCTGGTTCGTTTTTAAAATATTCTAGGTTCATTTTTAGATTTCTAATGTAAATACATCATTATGCTAATAAACGTTTGATGAAAAGTTAGGTATTTTTGGTATGTAAAATGGTCATTTTAAGGTAAAACTTTGAATTGGACCACTTCTGGATTGATGGACATCATATTATAACACGGCAACAATGTAAATTGATTCCTCTTTTTATATGAAATTTAACACGTTTGTTAGTTTAGCTTAATGTCATATAATAATACTCCGTAATATAATAATGGTTAAAACAATTATATATATATATATATATATATATATATATATATATATATATATATATATATATA
>NC_044922.1:4171330-4257759 GCF_003576645.1 Ipomoea triloba
TTTGCAACCTTGTAAAATCGATAATCTAAATATTTGGTCTAAAAGATAGTCTAAATAAATACTACTTTTAATTTGAATTTTTCTAAGTGTTCTTAATTCTCTTTTGAGTAACATTGTCATTGTCTTCATCTTTACTATTTGTTATCTTCCTTTTTGTTGGTAGTGTGTTATTTGCAATTCGGTTATTGTTGGTAGCATAGAAGACAACGTCATGCAATGAGATTATGATTAGAGCTGTCAATGCGGGCTGGCGGGCCCCGCCCTGCCAAAGCCCGCCTTTATGGCGGGGCGGGCTAAAAAGCCCGCCAAAAAGCGGCCTAAGTAGGGGCAGCCCGCCCCGCCCGCCTTAAGCCCGCGGGCCTTGGCGGGGCTCGCCAAATTTTAAAAATTTTAAATTAAATAAAAATTAATATAAAAGTAGTAAGCGTATACTAAAATAATTTAAACATATAGTAATGTATTTGTAATTTTAACACAATAAACTAATAAATAAGTGTTAATCCAGTAGTGTATTAGTTTACAGTTTGATATATTTATAATTATAGTGTTAGTTACAGTTTATATACGTATATTATATTAGTGGATTAGTTTATAGATTGAAAACTAATATAATTATATAATTATTTATAAAATTTAATATAATTATATATTGAATTTTGGTTTACAGTTTACACTGTAAACAAAAATTGAATTACTATTATATTAATTATTATTTATATACAAGGGTGTATATATATATATATATATATATATATATATTACACACACACTAATGTTAGTAATATAATCAAGATGAAAAGACATATTAAATGTTATAGATTTACTATTGTAGTATTTATTTATTTTAATTTTTTTTATTATATTTGGCGGCCCCGCCGGCCGCCAAGCCGCGGGTTAGGCGGGGCGGGCTCAAAAATTAGAGCCCGCCCTGCCCTTTTGACGGGGGGGGCGGGTTAGCCCGGCGGGCTAAGCCCGTTTTGACGGCTCTATATGATATAGGAGCTATGGACTTTCCTTTAGGTGTTCTGCTTGGGGTTCATTTGGTTCAACCATTATTGTTGAATGAGTTATTGTGGATAAAGAAATCCCTAGTTTAAGAAAAAAGATTAAATAAATTAATAAAAATTTGAAAATTTAAAATATTGGCCCTGTTTGGTAAATAATCAGCCTATTAGCCAATTTTGGTTTATTTGACCCCTATTAGTTGTTTGGTTAATAAGCTTTTTGTAATTCCAAAATGCTAAAATTCAAAATGCTACTCAAAGCAGCCTTTTTAATTAGCTTTTTGAGAAAAGAAATTATACCACACAACTATCCGCTAACAGCTAATCTATCAAACAACTTTCTACAATCAGTCAATGTTATCAACAAATCATACCTTCTAACCCAACACAACCAACCCAATCAGCTAACAGTCATTTACCAAACAGGGCCATTATGTATTCCAAAGATATTAAAAGGTAGTTTCTCGCTTCAATTTGCTGGGTAATGGGTTATTTGAGTACTTTCATTGTCAACAAATCCCCCAAGTAGTTAATATGATTGGTTTCAAACCATTCTTTTTTATTTTTTATGGTATTAATAAAATACTTGGTAAATAAATATATAACATTATTTTGTAGTATAACTTTGATATTTAATTACAAGATATTGTAAAAATAAGATAATGGACATTGTAATGAATATCAATTGATAAATTTGAATGTAAAGAATCTTTGCATGAGAGAAAATAAAGACAATATAACTAATGAAATTATTTCTCTTATTTAATTTAATTTTTTGATAATGAATAATTTTTCAAATAAAGGTATTGTAGACACATAATTCTAAATTAAAGAAATACATATGTATCATTTTTTGTTGTAGCTACTAATTTATTTAATTTAATAAGAGTAAAATAGAGTAAGAAACTTAATTATGTCAAATTTGATTGAGATGCGGTTCGAACCTAAGACCTTTTTTATAGAAATTAATGAGTAAGTTAAAAGTTAACGGAATGTTAACGGAGAAGAGAATATTTAACGGAAAACTTAACGGATAATCATAAAAGTAAGGTTAAATTAGGTAATCTCTATTAATAATATTAATCTGAATTATCTTAACCATCTATTTGATTAAATAATTCATCTGAACCATCCATTTGATTAAATAATTTGACCGTTATTTTTTTTCTATCCATTTTAGGCCTAACTCTCTTTGGCTCTTATTAGTATAGTAGATATGTATGTATAAATGTATTAGTTGTATCTGTATTATCTAAAAACATAATAAGTGTGAATGAAGGTTATACCCTTCATTTATGTCCGTTTTTACCGTTAAGTTTTTTTTATACGTTATGCTATAAAAGTTGCACTTTACAATATTTTGGACAAACATACCCCTGCCGTTATAACTTCCGTTAACTTTTCCACTATTGTTATCATGCACATGCATTCACCATATATTTTCTTATCTTCTTAAATAATAATAATAATATATATACACATTATAATTTTCTTGTCTTCTTTAATAATAATAATAATAATAATATATACACATTATATATTGGAGTGGTATGTTAGTTGTTTCCTAAAATATAAATATAAAATTTATAAATATATTTTACAATATTATTATTATTTATAATAATTTAAATATATAAATCTAAATAAATTTAAAATTTTAATATAAAATATAAATATTGGGCACCTATTTTTTGCGCATCGCGCATAAGAAAAACTAGTTATATATATAATAGTTGTATCTGTATGTCGGGTTCCACGTATCTTCATTTTCATGATTATATCCTCTCTTTTTTTTCTTCTTTTTTTTTTCTTTTTTTTTTTAATTGTGACAAAAGAAATATAGCTTTTTTTGGGTACTTCTTAACCTTATTTTAAAATACTGGTATTTTAAATTTGGTTATCCTCTTATATTACTATTATTAAAGGTTTTTTGTTTTTGTTTTTGTTTTGGATGACGAATGAAATCCGTAACAACTATTTAATGGTATACATTAGAAAAATTTGACTTCTTGTAATAGTCTGCATACCATACAGAAGAGAAAAATCGTACTAAAAAGAAATATTGTGCGACAAACTCGACAAAAAATATGTTGACAAATATCAAACTCAATACTGGTATGAGACTCATCATCGACGTGTCAAATATCTTTATCATTGTACCATTATCACATTAAAAAAAGGCTAACTTGCACTAATTTTATAAAATCATAATTTGACGGACATAAAAGTTATCCAATAAATAAAAATCAAACTTTTTTTTTGAGCATTATTAACTCTAATACAATTTAGTTTACCTACTGAAGCACAAAAAGTCAATGTCTCTACACTGAAGTTCAAACCTGAGACCTCTCATTTGAAAAGTCACAACTATGCCGCTCGACCACAAGACCCTTGGTTGAAAATCAAACTTTTAGTTCCTCAATTATTTAAAATCTAAAAACTAATAAGTGTGAATAAAGGTAAATTCCTTCATTTATGTTCGTTTTTCCGTTAGTTTTTTTTTTTAATACATTATGTTATAAGAGTTGTACTATATAATATTTTAGTCAAAAATATCATTACTGTTATAACTTCCGTTATCTTTTTCAACTATTGTTACCATGCATATGCATATCCACCGTATATTTTCTTATCTTCTTCAATGGTAAAAAAGTATAGACATTATATATTATAGTACTATATAAGTTATTTCCTAAAATATAAATATCAAATTTCAAAAAATGATTTACATTATTATTATTGTTGTTGTTGTACAATAATATAAATATCTAAACTTTAAATAAAACTAAGATTTTAATATAAATTATTAATATTGGACGTCTATTTTTGCGTTGCGCATATAATTGAGTAATAAATCCAATTCCTTACTTTTCAAATCTGGTCATTTAATTGTTTAACAAGTTAAAAATTAAATTCATTCTCTTGATTATATGAAATGACAAGTTTCAATTGCAGCTATGATTTTATAAAATAGATTGAAAGTTACAAATATGCTATGATAAAACTCTAAATATAAATAAAGTTTGACCTTTAAGTTATTTATTAGGTTTGATGGTTTAGGCAATAAATTATGGTAACTCTATCTTTGCTTATTTTGAGATGTTGCTCCATACTGTTGTGGGTGAGACTCGATTCATAATTTTTCTTTCTAAATTTCACTCATTTCATCAACTGAGCTGTCTATACAGGCCGTGAAAATTATTCATTGGCTTGATGTCTAGAAGTCTAAAATACTCCGTATTATTAATTAACTCGATCAAATTTTGTTAAGTGATCAAAAGTAAATAATTATTTTTTTTTCTAAGTTTCTTTAAAGTTTTTGATAGTTGACCCTTTGTAAGCTTTCCACTATATATTTTGGAGACACTTGTGATACACTGAGCTGTACTTCATGTGCCTACTTTTATTAGGGAATATCATGTGGGGCATTGGTGATATCTCATAAGTTTCAAAATATATATATATATATATATATATATATATATATATATATATATATATATATATAATTTGTCGAACTATATCATGAACATGTTCCCATGTCCATAAAGAGGTACTCCGTATAAGTTAGATTGAATATATTTTCTTTTAGACATATTGCACCGGTATTTGTATTACAGTGGATTTAGCTAATCCTATTAAGTCTGGGTTATACTCTATTTGGAAACACATTTGCCAAGGGCATATACATAGGTCCGAACTTTCAGTACTATGCTTAAGCCACTCAGTTTTAATTTGAAGCATATTTGGAAGTTATATTTTGAAAAGATTAGACATTTTAGTAGAAGTTTTATTTTTTCAAAATTAGCCTTTTATATTAAATAATTACAAGAGATTAAAAGAACATATTTTGAAAATCTCTTTTATATAACTTCTTTAAAAATTATAAATTTTCTCTCTTATCTAGTTGGACCATAACCAAATGAACACAATATGACTTAAGATTGTACACTCTCACACTCGAAAAAGTAATAGGACAAGAGATAGGTGCTAATTAATTAGTATTCCTCATGACACTTACAAGAAATTTGGGCTTGAATGAATCGGAAGCCCAAGCCCAAATTTTAATACGCGTAGCACGAATCAATGAAAAGAATTGTGCTCACGATTTTAGGGCCGATCTTTTGTGGAATGGACCATATGATTTTATTTTAGATGGTAAGGTTGGTACGATTGGGATAGTAACGGGTAAAGTATTCGACTTTTTAAAAATTATATGGTTTTCCTAAGTTATTACTCTCTCCGTCCCTAATTGTTTGTTTCATTTACATTTTGTACAGTTTTTAATACAACATAACAAATAATATTAACTTTCCAATTTTGTCCTTCAAAAGTAGGTGTAATTTGTATAAAGTACAATTGTACTTGCCTCATTAATGGTCTAAAAAGTTGAAAAGTCAAAAGGATAAATTGGAAAATGTAGAAGGATAGTTATGTTCAATTTTAGAAAGAGGATACTATTTTGGGACAAAATAAAAAGAAAAGTAAGACAAGTAAAATGGGACGGTGGGAGTAAAATTTAAGACATAATTAATCATAAAGACGTTTAAGACTAAATTAAAAAAAAAATTATTATAAGTCAAGGACTAAATTGCATATTATTTAGTTCAAACTTAAGAATATAATCTTCTAAATTGAGCACTAATTCAAACTTTCACATAAGGCCAAAAGGGATTTGTTGGGGGTTATAGAAAATACCTTCAACGGTTCAACATGACGGACCAATAGTGAAAAACTTTGGCAAATGATGTGGAGTGTGGACTATGGTCCATATAGTTGTGTGTAGTATGAATATTAGGTATATTTTTTTAATATATTAAATATATATTATTTGTGTATTGAATGTATATTATTTGATAATATATAAAATAATGTACTTTTAGTACTATATTTTCATATAATGTATTTTATATACACAAATAATATACTTTTAGTATATTAAAAATGTACTTTTTATTTATGTTCCACACAGCTGTATGGATCATTGGATCATGACCCATGTAATAATAATTGGAAAAACTTATTCCATTTCTATCAGACTAGCAAAATGGGCCAAACAAACAATAGTCACAAATTTTATTGTGGACCACGGTCCACAATGCATGCTGATCCATGCATCAAAACCACGTCGTTTTGATTATTAAAGCGGAACGGCACCCAATCCACGCCGTTCCGCAAAAAGTAACTCTGTGTGTATAACATTCAGTTTCATTTTGTATACACTGCAGTTTCATTTCAACACAACTACAGTTTCTTTTCGATATAACTACAGTTTCATTTGACATTATACACTCAAATATGTGAAACTGTTATTCAGTTTCATTTTATATACATTGTAGGTTCCTTTCAACACAACTACAGTATCATTTCGATATAACTACAGTTTCATTTGACAATATACACTCAAATATGTGAAACTCTTATTCAATTTCATTTTGCATACACTGTAGTTTCATTTCAACACAACTATAGTTTTATTTTGATATAACTACAATCTCATTTGATAATATAAAAACAAATGTGAGACAATATCATTTGAGATGAACTGTAGTTTCATTTACGGAGCTCCGTTAAGATATAACAACTGCTTCATTAATTTAATGAAACAACGGTGTTTTGGGACCATGGTACCATGGTCCACCGTATAATGAAACAACAGTTAGTGAAAGATATGCATGCTCTAGACACATGACACTAGTAGATGATCACGACACCAACGCAATAGGAATCTCAGTTGAAACAATTAGGAAAAGGTTGCGCAGGTTCTTTGCAACATTCAGAAAAGTGGTGTAGATTGTCTCACATCAGTTCCACGAGATATCGCGGAATGGGATTTAAACTGGAGTTAAATATCTACTCATGAGTCCTGAGTTAGTTTTTGTGGAGGAGTTATGGTTTTTAGCTTGAGTGCAGTATCATCTGGTGCTCTTGTTGAGAGATCGGAATGTGGTGGAAAAAGACTACTTGGAATAGAGTTACTCGGTACTTTATAAGGTTCAAAGAAAATCGAGAAGTATCCAGAGTAAAAGCTATCCAGAGTGAAGTCGTTCACTCATCCGAAGATGGCCTAGCAGAGGGGGTCAAGGAAAGAGTTACCTAGTGCTTGATAAAATCTGAAGTGAAGTCATCCAAAGGGGAAAGAGACTACATGATGCCAAAAAATTTTAGAGTGAGTGGTCTAGAGTAAATTGTTGTAGATATTAGCTTCTCAATGGATGGACAATAATATAATCCCGCATTCGCTCCAAAAGAGATTGTGAAGTAGTGATACTTAAGCTGGGGGCAAATCTCTACTCATGAGCTAACTTTGATGGTGAAATTAGGGTTTAGCTTGAATGTTGTATCATAGATATTCAACAAGTCATCATAAATTGGTTGAGGATAGAAAAAAATTTAGAAAGGCATGTAAAATGTAATTAATTGATCATTTAATCTTGGCGTCCCTATATAAAACTCAACAAGTCCATAAAACGGTAGTCGTTGGGTCATACATTGAATGTATATTGTTAAATGAAATTATAGTGTAATTATAATGATATTTTGGTAGTATTGTAATGAAACTAGAATGTGTATAAAATGAAAATATTGTTCTTTTCAAAAAAAAAAATGAAAATATTGTTCAATGAAACAATAGTTTAAATATAATGATATTTTGGTGGTGTTGTAATGAAACTAGAATGTGTATAAACTGAAAATTGAATAACATGTTTTACATATTTAGTGTATATTGTCAAATGAAACGGTAGTTGAATAATAATGGTAATTTAATAATGCTATAATGAAACTATATTATGTACAAACGCAGCTGAATATGTATATATATTGCTAAATGAAATATAATTGAATTAGAATGATATTGTAGTAGTGCTTTAATGAAACTACAATATGCATAAAATAAAACTAAATAATAAGAGAAGTTGTTACATGAAGCATAATGAAATTTATAGTCTATCATTATTGATTAACTAAAAGTTTAACTAAAAGTTTAAAACGGCACCATTATGACTATGGTGCATGTGCAGTTGTGCACCCTCCCGGTCCACAATAAAATTTGAATATACACCAAATGTATCAAAATTATTTATTTATTTATTTATTTATATAAATATTTTCAATGATTAATACTATTCTTTCATGTCAAACTCACTGCTAATTTTATAAATACACAAATACCCCTACTTTAAACGTCATGATTTAGTCAGATACTATAAATTTTCCAAACTCGTCATCACCGTCCTCCCAAACATAACCTAAGCCAGTTGCGGCGGAAAAAACATAAGAATGGCCATGTCGGTCCCATCGTGTTCCCCTCGTTCTCATCCGCTAAGCTATTCTCAGATTTCATTCATCCACACTATATGAATCATTCAATTTCCTTTTCTTCAAATAATTCATTCCAATTTTTTCTATTTATAAATAAATAAATAAAAATCTACGCATCAATATAATAACTCTGATATATATTTAAATGGAATGATTTGTATTTATTTGGATAAATATATACTTTGAATAATGGATAATAATTAGATGTTGAAATTTTGTGCTCAAGAATAAAATAAAAATGGAGACAAAGAGAGATATAACATATTCACATTCATTCTTTTTACTACAACAAAAATGTTTTTTTTTCCAACCTAAAACTCAAACAAGGAAAACAAAACTTATTAAGACGAAGAAGATCAGCTCTCTCCACAATCCTGTCAAGCTGGGATGCGGGACCGTGGGACGAGGGATTTCGCCTTTTGTGGGCAAAGGCTCAGAAGTAATCAAGATTCGGGTCTTCGGGCTCGGGCTTTTCGTTCAAGTCGAGCTTGGCCTGAAGACGGCAAGCCGTCAACGGCGGCGGCGGTTGTTCCTGGACGGCGGCGCCACCGCCGCCGCCGCGCAGGGAGGTCGTCTGAGTTGCGTCAACGCTGGAGCCCACTTCGATTGCCTTCTTACGGATCGAATCCGCCGATAAGTCGTTAAGCCCGTTAAGGCCCGCGGCGTCGCCGGGCAAAAGCTCGGGGAAATTGAGCCGGGCCGATGGCCCGCGGAGGTAGTAAACGGCGGTGTCATAAGCCCTCGCCGCCGCGAGCGGCGTCGAGTAAGAGCCTAACCATATCCTGGACCGCTTATTGGGCTCCCGGATTTCCGCGACCCATTTTCCCCACTTCCGCATCCGAATTCCTTTGTAGGGTCTCTCCTTCTTTCTCTTCCCGGAGCAACACCCGCCGTCATCGCCTCCGCCGCGTTGGCCCTCCATAACTCTCTCTCTCTCTCTCTAAACTCTTATATCTATGTATATATGTGTATATATATAAGGGGCGTGTATATGTATATATAGTCCGTAACTAATTTGATTAGAAATCTTCAACAAAAAAATTTGATTAGAAATCGTTCATGGGGGAATCATGGAGAGAGAGGCATCCAAAAGTTGGGTTGGAAAAGAAAACTTTGAATATTTATAGTACGATAAAACAAAATCTTAAAGCACCGACACAGCGCCCTATTCTTGCTGGACTACATTCTAAATTATTCACTCTACTCAATCATCACTTCAATTCAAATTCTTAACAAATATGCACCTAATCTTTGATTTATGAAAATCAAAAAGCTAACCATCAGTATTCAAAGATGTACTTTAGATAAAATTTATCACATAACTCTAGCCGAAAAATGTAAACCAATTTATATATTGCTCATATATGTCACTTCAAATCAAGAAAGTAGTAGACAACTTTTAGAGGAATCAAACTAAAAATCTTTTAGTTACCAAACTAATTAGGTATCTTTGAGATCCACGACCGAATAACATAAACCATGGAAGAACAAATGTATAGATCATAAAATAGAGAACATAAAGTCATAAACCATGGAAGAACAAATGTATAGATCATAAAATAGAGAAGTGGAGAATCAATAGCAAAGTCTATATTGCATTGTGTATTGAAGATTGTAAACTTTTTACAATTCCTTTTTCAAGGTTTATATACAAGTAGAGCATGCATGGAATGTCTTTTACTAAATAAGAAAATTAGATTCCTAAAGATTCGATACCATACATAACTATAAATTGATTTAGTTTAATTTTGGCAAGATCCTTTCAAAATATGGTAAAAATTATAGATATCATCTTTTTAAAAAATAAGAATGTGCCCTCCTAAAATTTTAAGTTAACTAGACTGAGAACGATGACTCTACGAGGACGAGAGTCATGGTTGAGGACGAAGATGGCCACGAGCTTCTCCTCCAAACCCGTCAAATGCATTTTTTTTTTTGAAGATTTTTTTTTTTCAAGTCTATTCTCATGTTAATAAATAGGAATAAAATTTACAAAATGTTATATAAATAATTATAGATTAAACTTATACTTTACACCAATATATAATTTATATTTAATATTTGTATTGTGTGATTATAATATTAGGGAACATCTATTTTGCGGATTGGCAACAATGACATTTTATATAATATTGAAATGATTTTTCACTAGTATCTAATCTAATTGTATTTACTATTTAGTACTATAGAAGTCATTTCCAACAACACGGGGTATAATCATAGATTATATATATTGTGATTTTTTTTTCAATAATACCATTTACCATTGGAAACTATTTACAATAATACCAAGTGTAATAATATATTGTACTGCTCTTAAAAGGCTATGAACATTGAGGGTTTGAGGTTTGGGATATGGGTGTTGAGTCTCGAAACTAAATTATATCGATTTACCTCCTCACATGTAGTATTGGATACCATTTCATCATCAATATTAGACAAAATACTATCGCATTTTAGAAGGTCACAGGTTCGAATATCATCCTAATCAAAGGTGTTGAATTGGCATAATTATATTGAACAAATATTATATATAATGTTAGACGATTGTAGTCCCCCACAAAAAAAAAAAAAAAAAAAAACTTGTGTCAAGGTATAGTTGGTGGGTCAAAAAATATAACTACAGAATTGTGTGTGATATGGAGTGAAAATCGCCCAATAATCCTAACAGGTAAAAGATCAGAAGGAGATTGAACAATAACAACTCATAAAAAATATTAATATCAACATTAAATTTTTATTAATTGACTAAATTTAATCCATATATTACTCGACATGCATGATAAAAATTGATGGAATTCGAAGCATCAAACTTTATTCAAGTGTACTGTCACAGTTCAATTCATAAACAAAAGATTTGGTCGAATTATTATTTACTTTGCCACTTTTAATTTTTGTGTTTTTTTCCTTCTTTTGTTCATAGAAATTTTAATAGGACTGAAAGGTCGGTCGGTTAGTGGGTGGACGGATGGAAAGATAAATAAATAAGGCTGCAATAGGACTTATCATTATTATGATTATATAAAATTAAATGCACGGCCATCATTCTACAGTATACTTTTCCACAAGATTATTAGGTTTGTTCAAATTTTAGAAAGTTGATTTTATTTTAGTTAAGTCTTCGAGTTCAAATTTAGATCAGATAATATCACAATAATATTAACAAAAAGAAATAATTGGAGATTCCAAAATTAGTAGACTACAATACATAAAGGAGTAGTGTGTGACCATCCAATTAACACAAGTATTCGTTTATCAATGAATTTGCTTAAGCATACTAATCCTTCCCTACTCACCACCTTTCGACTTTCGAGTTGCAATTAAAGAGTCATTTTTGAACATTAGTTATTTAAAGCAACCCTTACCCGAACATACCGCTAACTGTTGAGTATATATATAATATATAAGTATAAATGTGCAATCCAACTATCAACTTAGGCTTTTAGTTGAAATGGAGTACACGTATCAATTCTAACCAATAATAAACAGTCGATACCAAAATGTATGATATATATATATATATATATATATATATATATATATATATATAGTGTTCATATTTGAAATTTAATTTAGTTATTATTTGAGAGCTTTTTAATCGATTTGTAAAGCCAATTATATATGTTTATAGAGAGGCTTACATATGTGTTGATTAGTGAGCCGTCTTTGGCTTACATGTTTTGTATCTTATTAGCGTCATGTAGTCTAGATTTATATACTCTATAGTTCCTTTTTTGTTTTTTCTCTCCTTTAATATATTATTAGTTATTAAAAAAAGAAAGATATACATGGTAATAATTGAGAAATATAACCCTATATTATTATTTGCAGGCAAAACATATAGGCATATACTCCCTATTCCCTAACACATTGATGTGTCGACAACTAGGAAGTTGTTTTTTTTGAACACATGTTCCTTAACAGTTTTGTAAAAGATCAGATGCCCTATGATTGTGGCTTTTGGGAGTTTCAAGGAAACATGAAACTACTTTTAATTACAAATTTATAATCAATTTTTACAATATTTTACGGCGGCGCATTACTTTTTCCTGGACAAAATCGTTGTATACTTGTACATGGCCGGAAAATATTGTTACAAAATAATAATAATAATGATAATAATAATAATAATGATGATAATAAAGTGAGAGCATAACACCGTCAAATATAAAGTACTATCAAAATATGATATAATAAAGATTCAAGATTTATGTTTTAATGTTTGCAAGCGCAAAAGAAAACATTCTAACAATACAAACATACAATTCACACTAGCAACAATGTACGAATAGTTATACACTAGTCTACATTCATATTCATTGTCAATGTAAGACAAAATCTTTTACCAACATACCCTTTTTCAAACTCATAGAATTAGTTTATTAATTCATTTACCTACTAATTATTTTGAAGTATATATATATATATATATATATATATATATATATATATATATATATATATAATTTATATATAAAATTACTTTAATCCAACTAAAATCGTTAAACTACTCGTAAGTTCTAAAAAGGGTGCAGATTTCTTCGTGCCACAAAATTTTATATATAATAACTTTAACGGGGTGTTTGGTTCACGGAATAGGCAGAGAATGTCATAGCATTCCCAGTAATAGCCTATTCCGTTGTTTGGTTCGCATTTGTATTCCCAGGAACAATGTTCCTGGGAATGAGCTATTACCCTTGCAAGGGTAATAGCTATTACCAGGGCCCCGCCTGGTATTAGGCTATTCCTGGATTCTCAGGAATAGTTTTTATATTTTACTTCCCATTTTGCCCTTGTTTAACCTAAAAACTTTATGCTATCTTTCTCTGTCTTCTCATCTCTTTCGTCGGATCATGAAATGGGTGACAAGGATGGAGTCGTCTAATCTTTGCGATCAGCCTCAGATGGTCCGATCATCGGTCGGTCACCGGCGACTTCCCGTCGTTTTAGATCGTTCCGTCGCAGTCTGTGGATGTAGTTGGTAGTGGAGGCTTTGGCTTCGCAAATGGAGACTATGATCTCATCAGCCGCTGCTCATACTGGTGCTGGCCACCCAACCGGAGGATCTTCGCAAGTCGCAACCTTTTGATGGCCTGGTGAGTTCGATTGTCCAGTGGTGGCGGCGGGTGCCTTTAGATTTTAGAATGGTGTTTTGGGTTAAGAACCTAATTTTAGTTTGGCATGTGCTTCTCTTGCACTAAGGAAAGTACTCACAATGTAACTCTTCCACTTTTTATAATAATAATAATAATAATAATAATCATAATAATAATAATAATAATAATAATAATAATATTATTATTATTATTATTATTATTATCATTATTATTATTATTATTGATATTATTATTATTATTACTATAATATTTGGTAAAAGGGTATTTATGTCTTTTAAACATATATTCCATTTATATTCCTTCACCCAACCAAACACTAGAATAACATTCCTAAAGTCTATTCCCTTCATGAACCAAACAATGGAATACAAATTCTATTCTATTTCATGTCTATTCCATTCCCCAAGGAATAACATTCCTATTCCCTTAAAATTCATTATGTGAACCAAACATGCTGTAAATGTTATTATTATTTATATTTTTAAAATGTGTAGAAATTGCAAGAATATAAAGAAATAGTTGTTTATTGTAAATGCAATGAAATAGTAGCATACATACTTCACTTTTAAAAGTAAAAGAGTGTTATATAAATGTAAACAACTTTAATGGACCGCTTTCAAAATAACTATTTTACAAATCATTTTACTCAAAAAATTTTCAAAACAACAGGACACTAGTACAGAATGAGTCATTTGCGTCTGAAGTAAAGGACTATTTGCGTTTGAAGTACTTCAGACGCATATTGACGTGACATACTTTGGTTCCATGTTGAAGTACTTCAAAATTAAAGCATGAGTATAATAAAAAAGAATAATACTACACATACTCACACTGTTATTCTATTTTCTGTTCCATATTAACGTGACATGCTTTGATTCATCCAACAAAAATTAGCCATAGTTTTCATTCATTTGTTTTATGTTTATGCACTAAAGTTAAAACAAATGGCTAGAGTTTACTCTGATCTCTTGTAATACACTTATCATTTTTTTAAAGAGAAAAATAGGCTGAAGTCTATAAATCCACTTTGACTTTGTAGGAAAGTTGTACCTTCTCTAAATATTATTGCATGAAAAAAAAAATGTTAGATTAGGTGCATTTGGTCATGTGACTATGAAATTAGTCAATGCTAATAAGTGCAACAGTGCAACCCATTTGAGAGGTCAATGTCATAATTACCAAAATTTCTGACTATATTGTAAGATGGACACATCTTCAATAGTTTATTGAAGGGTAATATTATATCTCATAATTTTTTTTATATTAAAGTTTGTTTTAATGTAACTTTATCTTATTAATTTATAATATGATTATTTAATCTTAGAAAATAGCATTTTTAATCTTTCAATCATGTACGTAGTAAGTCTCAATTTTAGCATTTCAATTGTGATGTAATAGTCATTTTTTTTATCCTTAGTTAATCAGTGTATCGATGTACACACATTTGCATAGTGATTTTTCACTTTCAGTTCTCAACTTTGATTTGTTTAATTTTTAATGTTTAACTTTTAAAAAGCATTTTACTTTCAACTTAAAACGTCTAAAATGTCTTGAGAAATACAATAAAGTGAAGCGAAAAACATATATATATATATATATATATAATATTCTCAGGTGGAAACCAACCTTAAATCTGCGAACTTGCAAATTATTGAAGAATTGCACTGCAACTACTACACGATTGCACCACAATGACACCCAACTTGCCTAGATGAGTTTTGCGGTGTAATCATATCTGGTACAGTGCAACTATGTAGTAAATGCGGTGCTATCCTTCAATAGTTCGCAGGTTCGCAACTAATTATGTGCATAAATTCCATTCAAAATAGCTCTCGGTTATTAATGCATAACATGCATTCGAACTTTTGACCTTAGCTAGCTTATGGTTAAACAATTGAAACCTTTCCACTTAATTAACGGCAAAAAGAATCATAAGTCTACATAAATACAGTAATTTTTAGGAAATCGAAGTCTATAATTTGTAGGAGTGAAGAAAACAAAGGCAAGTTAATAATGAATCCTGTTAATCAATAGTAGTTTGCATTATTAATCTTAAGATTCAGTCATAATTACTCTGATTAACGGGAAATCACGCCATCACTATTTAAAATTGTGTTTTAAGTGGAGCACGTTTAACTGATTGGCTTAAACTACAATTTTGATATCGTGGATCATGGTCCACATTGTAATGTGAACCATAAACATAAAATTCATTTTTAGTACACTAAAAGTTTATTTTTTAAAAGTTCATTTTTTATGCACTAAAACATTATTAATTTTATTTTCAAAAAAAAAACATCATTAATTTTTAGGTTTACTATTTAAAATAAGTTTTCTATAAATTAAAAATGAGCATTTATTGTGGTCCAAGTTGCAACGGGTCATGGTGCACAATATCTTTTGCCCTTAAACTGTAATTATTATCTAAACGAGCACTTTAAGTGAAGCATGTCTAGTTAATTGGGTAACTGACTCAAATTCTAGATGGTTAATAGGTAGTTTTTACATGAAGTCAAAATTTTAAACTTTGTGATTACTAAGTGAATCAGCTGAACAATTTTACCGGATTATTCCAATAGTAATAATTACTTATCCACAGTAACCATGTTTAATTAGCATGTGCACATAATCCAAACAAATCCTCCACTATTTATTTAAATAATAATAATTTGTGTGTAGCTTAACAATCAAGAAACACAACATTTTCTCGTCGGCAATGAATTTTTTTGGAAAAAAAAAACTTGATGGTGATGTATTTATTACGCATTTAATATTTCAAGTCATTGAATACTTGATATGTCGATAAAAGAGATAAAGATGAGAAAATGACAATGTTTAATATTATGTTTATTTTAATACTATTATGTTTATTTTAATTTCTAGTATTTTTTTACGCATAATTATTCATTGTATTTTTTTTAGTCAATATCTCCCCCACTGAAGAGCGAATCTATAACCTCTCATTTAAAAGAGTCGCTACTAGACTATAAGGTCATTGGTATTAATCATGTTAATATTGTTTAAAGAAATAAAAAAAAATATTGATAACTAACTATTTTAACATATTAGAACTATGCCGGTAAAAACATTCATATGAAACTTTACAAGAAAATGAACAATTTATTGCATAGTATTATAAATGTTTGGATGAATAAATCACAGTGACTGAACAGACTCATTACATATGATTTAATCATGTGTCTTTACTCACAATCTACCACTTAAGAACCAACTGAATTGCACGTGCAAACGATCTGTTAATTATCTCATCAATTGTAGGAGTGAAATAAATAAATCTTTGTTTAAGTTAATATTAAGGAGGGATGTTTTGATAATTTTACATAACTCTTTTTCTTCTTTCTCCTTCATCATTCTTGGACCGATAGTAGAGCAACAAAATTTCTTGCTCTTTAATTAAAATCAATATTTATTTGCAGGGTAAGTGAAATGAACATATCTACAACTCTGCCACTTGGCTATTTCTTATCAATTACTCAACTAACAGTTGTTTTTTCTGACTGTTCTTTGGCACTGTCATCTATATTTACTTTGACACTTTAGATAATCTGATCTGGTGTTAATCTAACTGGCCAAGGCTTGATGTTTTAGCTTCTTGTGCTTCCCAACAACAGACCAGGTTTCTTCTTCTTGTGTATATAAACTTATCATCATTTCAATTCTTGACCCAAGATAAGTTTTTTGTTTTTGTTTTTTTTCTTTTAAATCTTTTTAAGCCCACAGTAGTCAAATTACATGAGAGTACTTGTGACATTGTTTAACACCAAATAATATAATTAAACTAATCTTTATCTGTTAACATCAACAACCATTTTACCACCTAGTCACCTAGTTGGTATGGTATGGGGTTAGGGTTGAGGTTGAGCTCACAAGGGTACAATTTGGTGTGAGACTCAAAATTATGCAGAAAATTATACTGTAAACCATTGTAGACTACAAATATATATTCATTTTTTGTATACTAAAAGATTCATTTTTAATGTACTGAAAGTTCATTTTCAGATATATTTTCTTGAGTACAAAAAATGAACACTTAATATATTAAAAATAAACCTTATGTTAGTGATTTACCTTACAAGATAAATCATGGTAATGATTGGGATACAGTTTGGTATGAACTTAAAACTAGACAGACTTGATTTATTTCCTCATAAATTTGAAGGGAGAGTTAAGTTATAAAGTCCAATATATGGTCGGACAAAATTAGAAAACCTAAGTGAAAAACAATCAAAACGCACAAGTGGTACACAAGTGAAGAAGTAAAAAGTAATCCCCACTAAATATGTAACATCAATGATTGGTTATGCACTTGTGGCTTGGTACAACGACGTAAATGCATGAGTCAGAAGGCAGCAAACAGCAGAAAATGCAGACTCAATATCTCAAAATATTTATTCCAGCACCAACTCTGTCCATTTCACATTTACTTCAATCTATAAGCTATTGCTTGGTGAGACAAATATTTAACAAACACCAAACCGACCACCTAGAACACCCCACACATTTTTCTACACAATGCCTGTTGTAGAGAACACGTCGTTTTCATGTCCAACGACTCCTCTTCCCTCCTTTCAAGTCTTCAATCTTTACCTTCATTTGCGGGGCATGTCGGTGGCGAATGGGGTCTGACTAGCCATTACTAAAAAGCATGCAAATCTTTGGTTGGGCGTGCTTTATCTGGACTTCTTACTGCGCATTCCCATCCGTGATTTTGCGTATCTCAACTTGTGTCAAGGAAAAACGAGGAAAGAAATGTAAAACATGAAAAGGGGTTTAAGGGAGGGGCCGAGGGGACGGGGGAAGGTCAATCAATTATCAGCTTAGAATGCTAGCATAGGATACTCCAGTCGCATGCCCTCTCCAGGTGAGGAGTAAAGAATTGTACCCTGAAGATGACTCAGAGCTTCCGTTGAACAAGCAGTATCCTGTAAGTTTAGCAGTATAGGGAATCCAAAGCAAATGATTTATGAGAAAACTTGAGTACAAAAGAAGCGGGGTTTGTTTTGTGCTGGGAAGTGAGACGGGGTGGGACTAGGGATGGTAACGGGTAGCTAAAATTTGGATACCCTACCCAATTATATAGGGTTCGGAATGGGTACAGGTGGTATACGTAGTTATGTACTACCCAAGTTGCGTTTAAGTTTGGGTAGCACATTATCCAAACTTGCTAATATATGTACTATTACAATACATATATATATATAATATTAGATTATATTATGTGTGTCATACTTATTCTTTCATTATATGTTATATAATAATATTGTTTTACACACACATATATAAGATAGATTATTATTATAGTAATATATAATTGTGACAAATTAACTTAAAAAATTGGTTTTGTAATATTCAGTTATGTATAATAGTGGATAAGTGGATTAGCAATGAAAGAGTTATAAATATAAAATAATTATTCCATTAATTTGAAATGTTTTTGTTTATTTATTTATGATAAAAGATTTTTTTAAATGGATTTTGAGACGGGTTTAGGTACCTGGTGGGTAGTGATAAATGGGGTTGGGTGGATAAGGGTAATGTTTAATTGGGTTTGGGTGATATAAGTAATCAGGTTCAAGTAGCCTTAAATGGTTGGGTACCCAACCCACCGCCATCCCTAGGTGGGACATCAACAGTTCAAAAAATAACTACCTAGCAAGCAAAATTGGAAACATAGAAAGAATAGGAACTCTTGTATAAGAAATGATGTTGGAAATGTACCTTAAAGTCAACAAAAGCAACAGGAGCTCCATAGGTGCTCTGCATCTTCAACTTTAAAAATCCACGGCATCTAATCAATGGAAACACAGTAAAAATTTCTTCCAATGTCAAAGGAAGATAAATTGGTTAAAACATTATAAAATTGCACAAGGGATTCCTTCGAACCTTGAGAACACTTGGGTGAGTTCTTGTTCCGAACAATTTGGCCCCAGATTAGCCACAAAGAGTGTTGGACATGGAGGAGCAGCACTCTGTTCAACACAATGTCATGAAGATTATACATCACATCCATTGACCTTACATAGTTCAAATGTGCATTAACAAAAGTTTAATTGAGAATAAAAAGGACTACAAATGCAGCGCCAATGATCATTCAGAACACGTAAAGTTGCCATACTGCAAGCTTGAAACGAAAGAGGTATTGTTTGCCAACTTCAGATTCTGAATGAAATGAACAAATTTTCTAGATTCTGAAACTAAAGTATAATTTGTCAGGGGATATGAATCTTCGGTTACTTGTTTCAAGAAGATTATATTCTCTGCTAAGCATGTGTTTGCTCAACTCAACTTGAAACTTAAATTACTTCCCATAGAGTGATGCAAATAGTAACAGAGATCTTAAGGTAAAATAGCACACATTTAAACACTGTAGAGGAAGAAGGGAAAAAAATCATATGGAAAATATTGAGAGATGTGGTAGCACAGTTTTGAAGATATCGATTATGAATACAATGGAAAGGAGACCTCACCTTGTTTGCATTGCCCTCGTTCATAGCTCTACCGTCAAAATTTGCATAACTGAAGCATTGCACAAGCATGTGAAAATTAGAACGATGACATACCAATCGCTAGTAAAGTAGTAAGATATTCCAACGTTCTAACTTCAGGCAACAGGGGACACAGTAACAACTTATACTATGCCCTTAACCTTTCAGCTAGAAGTGAATTAAATTCAGTTGCATTATCCAGTGAGAAGCAAATCACTTCCAGGTAATAAAGGATGTGCTTAAGTAGTGCAGATGACCTTTGTGTAGGTGGATAACCAACTGTGTTGTAAGCGGAACTACCCATTCCAGGAAAGTGAATGTTGCCAACACCTGCTAGTGCCCAAGCGTGCAAAAGATGTGTAACGTGAGCCTTTAGATAACGTGTTCTGCAGTGACTAACTAGCTATTATTTCCTACCACGAGATCAGATCAGTTCCATGTGACTAGAGGCAAAAAAAGCATCACATAACCAAATAACTGTAACAGTGTGATTTGATTTCATAGATAGCCAACTTGCATATACATACAGATATTGTTATATTTATATTCATTATCATCGAAGGGGGTTGAAAAAAATAAAGGCAGGCATGATACCAGATTCAGTGACCCTCGAAATGACTGCAGATCCTTTCATTCTTTTCTCTGATCCAGGCCTATCATCATCTGCTGATTAAGAAGTAATCACATCATGTGATTCCTTAATTTTTAAAAAATATAGTGAAAAGTAAAAAGGAAAGATTAAGTGAGCTGCAAAAAGAATAAAAATCAAACAACAAACAGACCTGTTCTTTGGCGCTTTGACCTGGAATTGGATTTTGCAAGATCAATGAACAAAGTTGAGCCTTTCTCAAGGTCAAATACAATTCCCTGTAACCAATTCGTAATGAATGTCTTGTTTTTCTCAAACTCTAAAATATCCAAAAATGACTTGAAGTTTATCCAAGCCCATGAAGTTCAACATATGCTTCATTACTTAACTGACTTCAGAATTGGACATACACACAGCAAAGGATACTTACATTCAGTTCATACATCGCTGCAATTGCTGACTGCTGATCCACAAAGACTGCAAACGCAAATGGCTGGCAGCACACAATACCACGTCAGAATTTAGCTCCTCATCAAAACAATGTAAGAGATAAACATCTACTGAATATCAGAAGCAACTACACGGACAAAGATTTTACAGAATCAAACCACATATACTTATGCTAACCACACACCCCTGTGATATACTTGCATCTATAACATATGTATGGTTGAAATGAGAAGAGCAGAATATAATTTATCATGATGTAAAGAGGCTATATATTCTTGAAACTCTTAAATAGTGGTTTACTAGTTTCTCATAAGCAGAAAACGCATTCCTCTATCAGACACTCGCTCTTACATTAGTATAGCTGGCCAAATAACAGTATATTCTCTGGGAACTATAAGTAAATGTATCATGTAATTCCAGTACAGCTTCTCTTCTATTAGAATGTAATCGAAACAGTACAACTGATACCAGAATGGCAGAATATCAAAGGTTTATATGCGTAAAGCTTTCATTCCCACTTCTAACAATTTAGATTAGCATGGGCCGGGGCGTGGGGGCCCTTGGGGTTGGGTATTCAACCTTTTGGAAGAAGAATTTCAATTAGCATCAAGTGTTAACCACCACCCCCCCCCCACCCCACCCCTCTTTCATAAGACCAAGCTTTCACCTATGATCAATAAAATTTATTTTTCGTGTTAAATTGTTTTTACAAAACAACTAAAAATTCTATGAAATCTTAGTTTCAATCACAAATCTAACACGTTCAAGCCAAAATGAAAAGGAAAAAAAATCAAAATCACATCTTGCGTAGCTCATTAACGAAAAAACCCCGGAATTCATTTGTTCAATAGTAAAGATATTCAATTGGACTTGCTTGATCCACTATACAATAACGATCAGCGATCAGGCGCATCTGAAAACTTATGATTTTAGCGGATATAGAGCGTAGGGGATACCTGCGTATTCGATGTAGGGCTTCGGAGATGAGAAGATTCATAACCCGGGAACTCGCGAAACATATTGTAAATTTCTCGCGGCTTGACGTCCTCGGGGAGGCCGGCGACGAAGAGAGTTCGGACTTCATCGTGAGAATGCGGAGGAGTATAGAGCGGAGCGGCGTAGGAAGGCACCGGCGGTTGATAAGGATGGAATTGATGGTGGTGAGGCAACTGAGCAGACGGCGGCGGCACCGGGGGCTGATGCGCCGTCCCCGGCGGTGGCGGAGGTTGCTGGTAATAAGAGTATTGGGCGAGAGGGGTATAGTATGCTCCTCCGGTATCCTCCATTGTTGTCCCAAGGTTGAGGCCTAAATTCTCTGAATCACTGCTGTTTAACCGTATATTTATATCGCTAACGTTATGGGCCTGTCACTATTACTGGAATTCAGGCCCAATCCTTGGTTAAGGTTTACAGGCCCAATTTATGTTTATAGGACAAATTAGGCAAATTATTCTGTGGATCCAAGTTCACCTTGCAATGTAGACCCGAATTTAAAAATACACAATTTACATACTGAATGTTCATAATTTACATACTGAATATTAACAATTTTATATACTGAATGCTCACAATTTTAAATTGTGAACATTCAGTATATAAATTGTGCATTTGCCATGTATCTACCTTACAAGGTAAATTCAGGTCCATTGCATAACTATTAGGTAAATTATACAACAAATTTTTATGTGGACTATTAAAATGTAAAAAAGAAAAAAATTAAAATACATTTTAATACATTAAAAGTACATTATTTGTGTACCGAATATACATTATACAAAATAATATATTTTTAATACTGTCAAATAATTTGTAACTCAATGGTATCTCTGTGAGTCTATGACTCCTGTAAATGAAAGTTACAAGTTAAAATCCAGTTGGAGTGTCATTTGTGAATTAATAACTATGGAGTATGGACATACAAATACATAAACTAATTAGGAAAAAGAAATTCATAAAATATTGTATTCCTATTCCCAATTGTATTCCTATTCCGAACCCAAGTAGGACATGTATCCCAGTGTATAAATAAATCCCCAATCCCCATCATATCGTTATACCTGAGAGAGAGAGATTTTCAGATCGATTTTAATTTGTTTTGCGACTATGGACCACTCAACTTTGGTTGTCCATAGCAGGATCCGTTATGACCCCAACATCTTACGCACCACCGCCTATGCTCTTCCTCAGGAAGACGTTTTTGTGTTCCAGATAAAGGTAAGAGATAGGTTTGGATCTTACCAATCCCCATTACAGTCGGGTTATTGGGAGCACGACAGTTCTCGTATTTCCCTGGATGTCCGTATCCCCATCCGAGACATAGTCGGAAACGGCACGGATCACGCCAGGCACATAATAAACGGAATGCTCGAAGAAGTCTGCATTCCTAGTCACAAACGGCGGCCGCTACTGAGGAAGATACAATCCAAGGCGGTGAGATTGGCTAAATTGCTTGACGCCGAGGGAGAATACAAACGAATTCCGATTATGGTGGAGCTCCATAGAGTGTACCCTAGAACGATTAGAAACAGCGACGGTGTAGTTCCGGCGAGGAGATCGGCGAACGAGGGATTGGAGAGAGTTAGGGTTAAGGAAACGGAGGCTTGTGCGGTGTGTTTGGAGGAGATGGGAGCGGGATCGGAGGGGACTATGTTGCCTTGCAAACATATCTTCCATGGAAGATGCATCCATACCTGGTTAGAGAAGGCTGATTTGTGCCCATTATGCCGTTTTCAGCTTTCTCACCGCACTTTGACATCGCTCAGAAATATTTGAAGATGAATGGAATTAAAATTACATCCATATAAAGATTGCTTTCATTGTTTCACTTTCGTAGAATTTTATTTTTTTAATGCTCTTTAGTGTCTGTCATTAGCAACTAAAACCTTAAATTTTGATAGATTACAAATTTCTATTTTTATTTTTAATGTACCATGCAGAATAGAATTTTTTATTAAAAATATTTTGATTTAATCAATAATTTAATTATAATTTAATTTCTTTATACGCAGACTACATACTACTAATAATCAATCAGAAAAAAAATTATAGTTAATGACGTATTTGACAAATTACGCGAAAATCAAATGATGGATCATATAATGCATTGGAACTCATTTATAAGCCAAGAAGTGATAGAGAATGGGCAAAATCATATCATCCATATATTTCTTTCATTTATATTCGAGAGATGGCTAAGTTAAATGGAGCCAATGGTGCACACACCCTTCGATCTGATTCGTCCAATAAAAAAACACTTGAAGGTTGAACAAATTCCCTAGCTCTGTAGGAATCAATCTTGAAATCTGGTTTATATATATGAAGCTGCAATTGTGGTATTATATTGTACCGTATAAAACAAAAGAGTTGAATATATTTTGAGAGAATATTATGGAGGAGCTGAGAAGGGATAGTTGGTTTTGATACCAACGGTAATGATCTTAGCAAAAGAAATAGGAGAGAATGTTATACTTGACTCTAATACCAATTGTAATAGACTTAACAAAATTCTCTTTCTGATAAACTTTCATCCCTAATAAAAGTTTTCTTCCGATCAACTTTCATCCTTTCTTTTTATTTAGCTTTTAGGGATGCTACAAAACCTTACTAAAATTTATCTTTAAATATATATATATATATATATATATATATATATATATATATATATATATATACTACAACAACAAATAGACACTCGCATAAAGAAATTCAATTCTCATATATTCCAACACAAATCATTCTTGAAATGAAACAAATTAAAGGCATATCCAAACCAAGATCAGGACAAAGACAAAGCATGCATATATCAATTTAAAATGATGTACTATGCATTCTCCAGAATTTCTGTGCAATTTTCAAGTCCTTATTAGAGTATTTAACTCATCAATATAATAGTTGTTAATTTAATTTTAAATAAATATAAAACAGAATTTAATATTCGGTTAGAACATATTAAATTTATTAAAAATTATTATTAGTTGTTCGTATTAAATATATCAGAATATAATAAATTATATCTAAAACAGTTATTAAATAAAAATTTGGTTTGAACAATTTTTGAATATTATTATCTAATTTGAATAAAAAGTGGGGAAAATGGTCAAATAGACGCCTAAACTTTACTCAAAAGTGCAATTAGGCCTTTCAACTTTAAAAAGGTTCAATTAAACACTTGAACTTGTCATTTTGAGTCAAACAAGTCTAATTTACTAGTGACCAACAGGTTACCGGTAAATTTTTTACGTTGACCCGCTAATTAGGTTGACCACCGCAAAAAAAAATAAAACTAAAAATCTACCGGAAATATTTCAGGTCGTCTTCTCCCTGGTGGTCCTCTCTAAGTAGTCGCCTTCTCCAATCGTCCTCTAGCTCCAATGGAGAAGGCGACTGCTGGTCTTCTTCTCCATTGGAGAGGACGACTAGTCTCGTCATTGGAGAGGACAACCGGGATGGAGAGGACGACCAGAGGTCGCCTTCTCCACCTGAGAAGACGACCGGCCGGTCGTCTTCCCCAGTGGAGAAGGCGTGAATTTTTATTATCGTCGGTGTTTTTCTTCGTCGTAATATCGCCGGAAATTCAAATGACCGGTTATTCCAAGTGAATAATCGGTTACTGGGTTTAGATGCCCAAAAATGACAAGTTCAAGTGTTTAATTGAACCTTTTTAAAGTTGAAGGGCCTAATTACACTTTTGAGTAAAGTTCAGAGGTCTATTTGACATTTTTTCTTAAAAAGTGATAATATTACCAGAGCAACCATAATATAATTTTTTTGGGGGTAATATTTTGATTTAATCAATCTATCTATCTATATCTAATAACATTATCCTCCTTCTAAAGTTTCCCGCCCAAAGTTAGTGGCATTTTGGTAAAATCTATTATTTTATTTATTTTTGAATTTATTTATTAATTTATTTCTTAATCTATTAACTATTAATTTATTATGGTTAAATGTTGGTGATTGAATAATTGGATTTATTAATTAATTAAAATGTTAAAAAGGTAATATAATATGGTAATATTAATTGGTGATTGAATAATTGATGATATAATTGGTGTGATATATTTGGTGATATATTTGTAATATATGTAATATATGTAATAGTATAAATAGAATGAATATGTGATATATTTGGTGATATATTTGTAATTTCGATTAAGTTATTTAAATCAAATAAAATTTAATACATAATTTCAAGATGTATTCTTCATCCAATACAATAAAATTTAATACATAATTTCAAGATGTATTCTTCATCCAGTACATTAATAATTTTTTAATAACATAACATAATTATATATGTGATTTAAGATTGAAATAAATTCTTTTTTTTAAAGATATATATATCGAATTAAGTTTCAGTAGTCTTGAAGATTTTTATACATAAGTTCAAGATGTATTCTTCATCCAGTACATTAATAATTTTTTAATAACATAACATATATAATTATATATGTGATTTAAGATTTAAATAAATTCCTTTTATATATATATATATATATATATATATATATATCGAATTAAATTATAACAGTAGCGTAATTATGTTTTTATTTTTTTTTTCTCCTACTAATCAGCCAAATTTCCTAAACTACTCCCCCATCTCCACCCCTCTTAATTTCTTACCTTTTTCACCTCTATCCCTCTCTTCCTTATTTTCTATATAATGAATTGCTTATAATCATAATTCGTATTCCATGTGAATTCTGAGCCAGATTATACCTTTATTTTTCTCTCTTTATCTCTTAAAATCGGTTTCTCCCGGATAGTCAACAACCATGAGTTCTGTAAACATGGTGAGGTACCGGATTGGCGACGCGGTGGAAGTGTTGAGCAACGAGGAAGGCTTTGTGGGATCCTACTACTAGGCGACGATGGTGGGTGTGTTGCCCGGTGACAGGGGCTACGTAGTTCAATACAAGACTCTGTTGACGGACGACTTTTCATCACCACTGACGGAGACAGTTCCTGCTGATGAAATCCGGCCGAAGTCGCCGAATGTTTGCGCTGACCTTTATATAAAGAGAGAGAGAGAGAGAGAGACGACAAGGAGGAGAGAGATCTGGAACGATGAAGACGGGGGTCAATGGAAAATGGTTTGGGATGTTTTAGGGTAATCGCCCGAAGGCAGCATTAGAAAATAGTTGGAAAGTAAATGATAAAAAATTTAAAAAAAAAAAAAAGATCTCTTCTCAATCAGTGATACCTTGGTTATTTTAATATTTTATTTTAAATATTATTGTTTTTAGTAACCTATTTTACTATATAAATATTCTTTTAAGTAAATTATTTTTACTATATAGTCTATATAAATATTCTGTTATATTTTACGTGACCTACAGTCATTTTAGTAAAATTATTTTATGTCTATTACACTTTCCTAAACCTATATTACCCTTAAAATATGTTATTTTGAGCCCAATAATTTTCCTAATCTTATATATATTTATGTACCTAAAAAGCTACGTGAATTTCCTAATCTTATACATATTTATATATATTATATTCTATACATGATTTTTTCTTATTAGCATCATAATTGTCTTTCCTAATATATTTTCTTTATATATATATATATATATATATATATATATATATATATATATCATCTTATATATATATTTATATTATGCTATACATAATTTTTTCTTATTATCATCATAATTGTCTTCCTAATATATACTACTCCGCCATTCTACTATTATGTACTATATCTCTTTATACTTATATACACACACATAGATTCCTAATTCATTTGCGTAAACTTTTTAATTGTAACAACCTTCAACTCATACTATTATTTCTATATATAAAATGAGTAATTTTAGGAACGGGTAAGTGTTATTTTGGACAAAATTTATTGTATTTTAATTTTAATTTCTAACCATTTATAACCAAAATTCAAATGATAATATCCTACTAACATGGTCAACCTTATTCCATTTTATAGTAAATTATTTTTACTATATAGTCTATATAAATATTCTATTATATTTTATGTGACCTACAATCATTTGAGTAAAATTATTTTATGTCTATTACACTTTCCTAAACCTATATTACCCTTAAAATATGTTATTTTGAGCCCAATAATTTTCCTAATCTTATATATATTTATGTACCTAAAAAGCTACGTGAATTTCCTAATCTTATACATATTTATATATATTATATGCTATACATGATTTTTTCTTATTATCATCATTGTTTTTTTGGACAAAATTTATTTTATTTTAATTTTAATTGTACTTTGGTTCATAAATTAAATCGTAACAAATTTAATCCATTGTAAAACTTGACTCAGACAATTGTCTGGCTGCTAAGCACCTCTAGGGAAAAGGGTATATATAATAATTGTCATTTTCATTATCAAGCATTCTGTTATTCGTTCTTTAAAAATAACGTAAATTGAACTAAGAAACCCTAATTTGGTCTAATTTGAGCTTGACAATTTTTTTTAAAAATAATTTATTAATCAAATACTATTATTTAAAAAATCATACAGATATTACCAAATAAAGAGTTAAAAAAACAAATCAAATACTATTATTTAAAAAAAAATCAATCACATATTGATTTTATGTTACGGTTCTTATGAGGCAAATATTCAAGTTTATTACATTTTAATTTATAACCATTTATAACCAAATTTCAAATGGTAATATCCAACTAAAGTGGTCAATCTTACTCCATTTTATTCATATATATATATGCTACACCTCATGATCAATTTACATACATATTATTTTTTCATTGTATTGTCATTCTATTCAATAATAAAGTATGGATTCAAGTCTTCTTTCTGCATCCCAACTCTCTCTTAGGACAAGAAAAACATCCATATGCCTTCGTTTAATGCGTTATTATTTTTCTAAAGAATATCAACGCACACCACTGAACCACCAAACTCTAGAGTGCTTATTTCATAACTATAATGTATGTATTGCATTTTACATTATTTAAACAACAAAATTTTCTCTTTTATTATCTAAATAAATATTAAAAATATTTATCAGTGAATCGCACTGGTAATATGAACAATTATGTGCTCTAATTCAAGCAAAGAAAACATCAAAAAACATAATCAATCCAACCAATTTCATCAATTGCGCTATATAATATTTGATGTTACAATTTATATGATTATATATCAATCCAAATATTCTTAAAGTATTATAACAAATTCATTCCGTGCAACGCACGGGCGAAAATACTAGTTATGTAGTTATAATTTTTTTTATCCACGGACTACATACTACTAATAATCAATCCGGGATAAAATTATAGCAAATGACATATTTGACATATTGCGTGCAAATCAAATGGTGGATCATAATGCATTGAACTCATTGGAAAAATGGACAAATAAGTCCTTAAACTTTACCTAAAAAGTTAATTAGACCCCTAAACATTTCAAAGTTGCAATTAAATCCATAAACATGTTTCTTGTTTAATCTCCTATGTTTTATCAAATACAAAAAATTTAAGTACAATTGCAGCTTCATATAAATCAGATTTCAAGATTGATTCGTATAGAGTTAGGGAATTTGTTGAGGGTTTTAATTAATTGTTAGGGAATTCGTATAGTACATTAAAAAAATAAAAATTTATAATGTATCAAAATTTAGGGTTTTAATTAATTGCTAATGGCAGACACTTAGTTGAATGGAAAAATAATTTGTAAGAAACTGAATTGTAATTTTAATTCCATCCATCTTCAAATATTTATGGCGAAGTCAAAGCTGAAAACGGCATAATGGGCACAAATTGGCCTTCTCTAACCAGGCATTGATGCATCTTCCATGGAAGATATGTTTGCAAGGCAACATAGTCCCCTCTAATCCCGCTTCCATCTCCTCCAAACACACCGCACAAACTTCCGTTTCCTCAACCCTAACTCTCTCCAATCCCTCAATCGCCGATCTGCTTGCCGGAACTACACCCGACTCAACACCGTCGTTACTAACAATCGTTGTAGCGTACACTCTCCGGAGCTCCACCTTAATCGCGATTCGTTTGTATTCTCCGTCGGGGGCGTGATGCTCCTTAGCCAATCTAATCGCCTCGGAATATATCTTCTCCAGCAACGGCCGGCGTTTGTGGCTGGGAATGTCGACTTCTCCGAGCATTTCGTGTATTCTGTGCTTGGCGCAATTCCTGCCGCTTCCGGCTATATCTCGGAAGGGGATGAGGAAATCCCGGGAAATATGGAAACCGTATTGCTCCCAATGATCCAGAATAACGCGCTGCGATGGGGAGGCTCGTGGGTGAAACTGGTAGAATCTAACCATATCTTTTACCTTCATCTGAAATACAAAAACGTCGTCGTCTTGCGAAGGAACAACATAGTTGCGTAAGATGTTGGGTTCATGACGGATCCAGTAGTGGACATTCAAAATTGAGCGGTCCATAGTCGTCGCTGCCAAAACAAAATTTCTCTCTAGCTATCAGGTACAATATAATGATGGGGATTATTGGGGATTTATTTATTTATAGTGTGGGATACATGTATGTCCTACTTTGGTTGGGAATAGGAATACAATATTAGGAAATAGGAATAGATATTGTTTGTCATTAGTTACTAAAACCCTAAATTTTGATAGGTTACAAATTTTTATTTTTATTTTTTAATGTACTATAATTGAATATTTTTAAAAATATTATAATTTAATTAGTAATACAATTATAATTTAATTTCATTATACAGCGACTGCATGATACTAATAATCAATCAGGCCGGAGAATTAATATATATATATAGGGTAGGGTTTCAGTGAGACCACTTGCTTAGGTAAGATCGTGAGATCACATCTTGTGCATCCATATAATAATTTTTAATGGTCTAGATTGATTGACACACACACTTTGTTCGCACACATTTAATCATCGTTCGCAAACACTTCAACTTGGAATCTTAATCAATCTAGACCATTAAAACATTTTGAGATCAAATCTTGTACATCAATCACCGTTCGTACACATTTAATCACCGTTTGCACACATTTAATCACCGTTCGCACACACTTAATCACCATTCGCACACATTTTATTACCGTTCGCACACACTTCAACTTAGCATCTTAAATCAATTTAGACCATTAAATTATTAAATGGATGCACAAGATTTGATCTCACGATCTTACCTAAACAAGTAATCTCATATGATTCTAACTCTCTCTCCCTCTATATATATATAGAATAAGGGTCAAATAAGTCACTGACATACACACCAAAATGCAATTACACAAATGCAATTTCATTCAAAATGACCTGTTTTACTTGATGTGCCGGTAGAGCCTTCAAAACGGGCTTAGCCCGCCGGGCTAACCCGCCCCGCCAAAAAGGCGGGGCGGGCTCTAATTTTTTGAGCCCGTTTTAAGGCGAGCTTGGCGGGTCGGCGGGGGCCTGCTAAATATATAATAAAAAAATTATTAAAATAAATAAATACTACAATAGTAAATCTATAACATTTAATATGTCTTTTCATCTTGATTATATTACTAAAATTAGTGTGTGTGGTTCACAAAAAAAAAAAACATTAGTGTTTGTGTGTAATATATATATATATATATATATATATATATATATATATATATATATATACACCCTTTTATATAAATATAATTAATATAATAGTAATTCTATTTTTGTTTACAGTGTAAACTGTAAACCAAAATTCAATATATAATTATATTGAATTTTATAAACTAATTTTATAATTATATTAGTTTTCAATCTATAAACTAATACACTAATTATAATATATGTAGTATAAACTGTAAACTAACACTATAATTATAATATATATCAAATTGTAAACTAATACACTAATTTATATATATATATATATATATATATATATATATATATATATAATCAATTTCAAAATATTAGTAAATTATATAAATAATTTGTTATTAACTTATGAATTAACACTTATTTATTAGTTATTATTGTGTTTAAAAAATTGCAAATACATTACTATATGTTTAAATTATCCAAATTATTTTAGTATACACTTACTACATTTTTATATTAATTTTTATTTAAATTTAAGACTTTTAAAATTTGGCGGGTCCCTGCCAAGGCCCGTGGGCTTAAGGCGGGGCGGGGCGGGGTGCCCCTACTTAGGCCCGCTTTTTGGCGGGCTTTGGCGGGGCGAGGCCCGCCAGCCCGCATTGACAGCTCTATGTGCCGGTTACCAATTTTAAAAATAATATTTTAAAATAATGTTAAATAAAATAATTAATTAAAATTTAAAAAAAAAAAACACTTCCTTCGTCTCCACCTTCATCTCCGTCCGGCAGTTTTTTTCTTTTTTATTTTAATTAATTATTTTAAAAATTGATAACATGCAAAATGAGGTAAAATAGATTATTTTGGTTGAAATTGCATCAATTTATGTAGTTCAGGACCAATTGCATTGCTTTTGAGTTCGATGGCCTAATTGCATTTTAGTATGTAGTTCAGTTGCTTATTTGACCCTTATTTCTATATAAAAATGACGGATTTGACAATTTGCGCGGAAATGAAATGATGAATCATAATGCATTGGAACTCTCTTATAACCAATTAAACAAAAGTGTATTTATTGAAAACTCGACTAGCTAACAAACATACGTAAAGCCAATTGTAATCTAACATTTTTCTTTTATTAAAGAATTTGATTTATATAAAACTGCAATTGTATTAAACTTTTGGTATTTGATAAAAGTATAAAAAAACATAAGGGATTGAACCAAAAACATTGTTGGTATTAAGTATGAGACACCATTTATCGTGATAGAATGAATTGGTTGAAGATATATGCAACTAGAAACTAGTATATGTATAATGTAAAATCACTAATGACAGACAGCACTAAAGAGCATGATGAAAAAATATTTTTCCAAGAAAGTGAAATAATGAAAGCAATCCTTATAGTAATTTGTATTCTTTTGGAGTAATTTTAATTCCATCCATCTTCATCTTCTTCAAATATTTCTGGGGAAGTCGAAGTGCTATAAGAAAGCTGAAAACGGCATAATAGGCACAAATTGGCCTTCACTAACCAGGCATTGATGCATCTTCCATGGAAGATATGTTTGCAAGGCAACATAGTCTCCTCCGATCCCGCTTCCATCTCCTCCAAACACACCGCACAAACCTCCGTTTCCTTAACCCTAACTCTCTCCAATCCCTCAATCTCCATATCCTCCTCCTCCTCCGACTCTTCCTCATCCTCGTCCTCGTTACTAATCGTTCTAGTTCTACTGTACACTCTCTGGAGCTCCACCATAATCGGGATTCGTTTGTATTCTCCTTCCACGTCAGACTCCTTAGCCAATCTCATCGCCTGAGAATATATCTTCCCCAGCAGCGGCAGCCGTTTCTGCCTGGGAATGCCGACTCGGCCGAGCAATTCGTGTATTATATGCCTGGCGCGGTTCCTGCCGCTTCCGGCTATGTCTTGGAAGGGGATGAGGAAATCCTCGGAAAGATGGGGGGGACTATTCTGCTCCCAATAATCCACAATAAAGTGCTGGCCTGCTGGGTGAAACTGGTGGAATCCAATCGTATCTTTTACCTTTATCTGGAACACAAAAACGTCTTGCGGAGGAAGAACACAGGCGGTGGTGCGTAAGATTTCGAGTTCATCACGAATCCAGCAGATCACACTCTCTATAGTCGCAAAACAAAATTTCTCTCTCTCTCTCAAGTACAACGATGGGGAATGGGAATGGGATTTATTTATACTGTGGGATACATGCCCTACTTTGGTTGGGAATAGGAATTCAATATTCCTAATAGGAATAGGTTTCCTAATCCAAAATATATACAATAATCAACATCAACGGAAAATTTATGATTTTAGCGATATACCTGAGTATTGGAGTATAGAGTGGAGCCGCGTAGGAGGGCACCAAGTAAATTAAATATTATTTTAATTACATAATAAATCATTTTTAGTTTATTTATAATAACAATAATAATAATTTTAAAAAATTGGACTAATGCAGAATTGCAAATGTAGTGGATATGATGCGGCAAATCTAGGAGGATATAAGTCTCTTTTTTTTTTTCCAAACTTCACCATTTTGTTCAACTGAACTACCCATGCAAGCTTTCTAATTGATTATTGAGTTAATTCCAACAATGGTCCTCCGACTATGTTAATTTTCCAAAATTAGTCCCCGACTTTTAATTTGGACAATTTAGGTCCCTTGACTTTCAAATTCTTTCCAATGTTGGTCCTTTCGTCATATTTTGGTTAAATTGAGGTCAAATGAATGGGTAAAATTGTCCGTTCACTTGTATACTCGTATTTTTTCTGTCCTATACGCTATATATATGAATATAATATCAGTCGAAGAGACATCGAATGAGATTATATGGCTTCGGTTGAGACTTCGACTGAGATTATATTCATATATACAGCGTATAGGATATGAGAAATATGAGTAATAATACACTAAACATGTGAACGGACAAGTTTACCCCTTCATTTGACATCAATTTAACCAAAATTTGACGAAAGGACCAACATTGGAAAGAATTTGAAAGTCAAGAGACCTAAATTGTCCAAATTAAAAGTCGGGGACTAATTTTGGAAAATCAACATAGTCGGAGGACCATTACTGGAATTAACTCTTGATTATTAGTAGTAATGTAGTATGTAGTTGTTGTATAATGAAATTAAATTATATAAAAAAAGTCTATTATGATACATCAAAAATATAATCGATCCAACCTATTTAATCAATTGTACTATATAATATTCTTTGTTATAATTTCTATAATTGTATAATATTAGTATAATTACTTAATAATTATTATAGTAATTAAAGAATTAATTGCACATGTATTAGTATAATTAACTACGGAATAATAATTATTATGTTAATATAGATAATAATTACAAGAATATTAATATAATTTCAATTGAACATGTGCCTTATAATTACAATTAATTCATTCGGATACGGAGGAGGGAAAAAAATTAAATGCGATAGGGTGAAAAGAAATATACTTTAAGGTATAAAAGTAATTGCACATATATTAGTATAATTGTTCTAATAATTATTTTGATAATTAAGCTAAATATGTCATTGGATTTACTTTTAAATTCTTTTTTCTTTTTTTTTTTTGATAATTGCACAGATCCTTTCATTCTTTTCTCTGATCCAGGCCTATCAATCTATCATCATCTGCTGATTAAGAAATAATCCCATCAAGTGATTCTTTAATTTTTAAAAAATATAGTGAAAAGTAAAAAGGAAAGATTAAGTCAGCTGCAAAAATAAATAAAAACCAAACCCCAAACAGACCTTCTCTTTGGCACTTTGACCTGGAATTGGATTTTGCAAGATCAATGAACAAAGTCAGAGCCTTTCTCAAGGTCAAAAACAATTCCCTGTAACCAATTCATAATGAATGTCTGGGGTTTATCTAAAACTCTAATATATCCAAAAATGACTTGAAATTTATCCAAGCCCATGAAGTTCAATGCATTATGATCCATCATTTGATTTCACGCAATTTGTCAAATCCGCCATTAGCTAGATATTTTTCTTGATTGATTATTAGTAGTATGTAGTCGGTGTATAAAGAAATTAAATTATAATTGTATTACTGAGTAAATATTCTATTATGCATGGTACATTAAAAATAAAAATACAAATTTGTAATCTATCAAAATTTAGGGTTTTATTTAGTTGCTAAAAATACAAATTTGTAATCTATCAAAATTTAGGGTTTTATTTAGTTGCTAATGAGTAATGAGTAATGACTAATGACAGACACCAAAGAGCATGTGTGGTTCAATAGAAAAATACATTTTAAGAAAGTGAAATAATTAAAGCAATCTTTATAATAATATTTTTCTATGTAATTTTAATTCCATCCATCTTCAAATATTTGTGGCGAAGTCAAAGAAAGGCAAGAAAGTTGAAAACGGCATAATGGGCACAAATTGGCCTTCACTAACCAGGCATCAATGCATCTTCCATGGAAGATATGATTGCAAGGCAACATAGTCTCCTCCGATCCCGCTTCCATCTCGTCCAAGCACACCGCACAAACCTCTGTTTCCTCAACCCTAACTCTCTCCAATCCCTCAATCACCAATCTGCTCGCCGGAACTACAGCCTCTGAATCCATATCCTCCTCCGATTCAACGTTATTAACCGTTCTAGTGTACACTCTCCGGAGCTCCACCATAATCGGGATTCGTTTGTATTCTCCCTCGGCGTGAGACTCCTTAGCCAATCTCATCGTCTCGGAAAATATATTCCCCAACAGCGGGCGGCGTTTGTGCCTGGGAATGCCGACTTCTCCGAGCAATTTGTGTATTATGTGTCTGGCGCGATTCCTGCCGCTTCCGGCTAGGTCTGGAAAGGGGATAAGGAAATCCTCGGAAAGATGGGCCCTGTTATGCTCCCAATAATCCAGAATAAAGCGCTCAGATGGGGACTGACCTTCTGGGTGAAATTGGTAGAATCCAACCATATCTTTTACCTTCATCTGGAACACAAAAACGTCTTGTGGAGGAATAAGATAGTCGGCGGTGCGTAAGATGTCGGGATCATGACGAATCCAGCAGTGGACATTCAAAATTGAGTGATCCATAGTAGCAAAACAAAATTCCTGCTCTCTCTCTCTCTCTCGCAAGTACAACAATGAGGATTTCTCTTTCTCTGCTCTCTCAAGTACAACAATGAGGATTTATTGATACTGTGGAATACATGTCCTATTTTGGTTGGGAATAGGAATACAATATTCCTAATACAATAAGGAGTGGTATTGATGGTGGTGAGGCAACTGAGCAGGCGGCGGCAGGGGCTGATGCGCCGTCCCCGGCGGTGGCGGAGGTTGCTGGTAATAAGAGTATTGGGGGAGAGGGGTATAGTATGCTCCTCCGGTATCCTCCATTGTTGTCCCAAGGCCAAGGTTGAGGCCTAAATTCTCTGAATCACTGCTGTTTTACCGTTTATTTATGTCGCTAACGTTATGGGCCTGTCACTATTACTGGACTTCAGGCCCAATCCTTGGTTAAGGCCAAATTATGCTATGGGCCCGTGTCTATATTCACAATTTTATAACTTTATGTTTATAATTTTAGAGCTCTATGCTCACAATTTTGAAACTCTATAGCTACAATTTTAGATTTCAATATACAAAATTACATTATTCAATATTCATAATTTTTTAACTTTATATTCACAGTTTTGTTATATAGATTCAAAAATTGTGTTATACTGTTGAATATAGAGTTATAACATTGTGAATCTAGAGTTATGGAAATATGAATATAGAGTTCTGTAATTATAAACGTATAATTCTGTAATTGTGAATATAGAGTTTTTAAATTGTGAGCAAAGAGTTTTAAAATTATGAATATAGAGTTCTAAATTTCTGAGATTTCTAAAATCATGAAGATGGATCCGGGTCCAACTTGCAAGGTGAACCCGAGTCCATGACATAACAATCGTTTGTTAAGGTTTATAGGCCCAAATTATACTCTGGGCCATGGTCCAAAACCGTATCGTTTCTTTTAATTAAAGAATCCAACAACGAATGCCATGGCCCAATTTATGTGGTCAATGGCTTAAAGAAAAACATAACATTTATACCAGAATCATAATTTGTTCAATATCCACGGTGTTGAAGTTTGGGATTTTGTTTTTATTAATATGATAGATTAGTAATTTTAGTCTACAATTGTATTACGAATAGAAAAGTAAAAAAAGAAAATATATTGTATTAGGAATTGTATTACCACATTTTAATTTACAGTACAATGTAGTATGAATAGAAATTGTATTACCATATTTTACAATATTACGCAAGCCTTAATAGTATAGAAATGTTTTGGGTGGGAAGTTAAAATGAAAGATTTTGTTTTTATTAATAATATAGATATAGATTACCTTGCAGGGAAGAATATGTATTGTGTTATTACGATTAGTAATTTTCATTTAGAATATAATTGTATTACGAATAAGAAAGTATGAAAGAATATATTGCATTATGAATTATATTACCATATTTTTGGGCGAGAAGTTAAAATGAAGGATTTTGTTTTTATTAATAGTATAGATTACATTTCAGGAAAGTATATGTACTATATTATTACATTAGTAATTTTTATCTAGAATTGTATTACGAATACGAAAGTAAAAAAGAATACATTGTATATATTAGGAATTGTATTACCACATTTCAATAAACAATTTTAGTATAAATATGAATTGTATTACCATATTTTAAATTAAGGGTGTGTTTGGAAAGCAGGAAAATGACTTCTGGAAAATGAGTCATTTTCCGTGTTTGAATGTGTTATGGAAAACTGTCTTTGTGTGTTTAGTTCATTTTCTGAAAAATGAGTAAAATTGTATAATTAAACATTTTAATAATTGTATTTAAAATATAATACAATTATAATATTATTATTTATTTAATTAAACAACAAAACAAAACCAAAAAATTAAAAAAAAAAAACACGTACTGAACAGATTTCCGGCGGAAACCGCCGGAAACAATGGAAATCAGAAGTTGACTTTGGAAAAAAAAAGCTATGCGTGCGTATTTCCCTTCCGGAAAATTTTTCCAGAAGTTGTTTTCCAGAATTTTAGCCTTATTTTCCTTGGTCAACGGAAATTGTTTTCCGTTGACCATATTTTCCAAGCTCTCCCAAACACAGGAACCCCGGAAAATGATTTCCGGAAATCATTTTCCGGGTTTCCAAACACACCCTAATAGCATAGGAGTGTTTTGCAATCCTTATACCCTAGACCAAGGTCACAAAACGACGTCGTTTCAATAAGTGGAAGAAATAGCTCTCGTTTCAATAAGTGGGAGAAATAGCTCCCGTAAATGTCCGTGACTGATACTACAGTTCATCTCAAATGATACTACATTTGTGTTGAACTGATACTGCAGTTGTGTTGAACTGATACTGCAGTTGCACGGAACAGATGTCGTTTCATCCGTCTGTTTTCATTAATCAAACGACGTCGTTTTGTCACTTGGTCCACAATGCTTGGTGGACCGCAGTCCACAATAAAATTTGCGAGTGTTTTGGACGGAAAGTTAAATTTGAAGATTTTTTCTAATTTTTTTTTATAATAGTATAGATTTAGATTAGTTTTTATAACATTGAGTGTTTTGTAATAATATAGGAGCGTTTTGAGCGTGAAATTAAAATTGAGGATTTTATTTTTAGTAATTGTATAGATTACGTTGTATGGAAGTATATGTACTGTATTACTACAGTTACTAATTTTAATGTAGAATTGTATTACGAATATGAAAGTAAAAAAGAATATATTGTATTAGAAATTGTATTACCACATTTTAATAGACAATTGTAGTACGAATACGATTTGCATTACCATATTTTACAATATTACGCAAATCTATATGAGTGTTTTTTTGCGGAAAATTAAAATTGAGGATTTTATTTTTATTAATAGTATAGATTAAGCTAAAAATTGATCGTTGAATTTATTTTTATAATAATTACAATTAAATTATTTCTCATTTTTTAATATTTATTTTATTAATAATATAATTACATAAGTCATATCATATCGATATTTTAAAGATAATTATGACAAATAAATCATATATTATTCAATTAATTGAGACATACTTTTCCACTAATCTAATAATCAAATAAATGTACATGTTCAATAGTAATTTTTTTAAATAATTTTATCTTTAATTTTATTATCTAAATATAAAATACAAAAATTATAGTATAAATAATAATTTTTAAAAAGTGTGCTCATGCATGCAGAATTGCAAGTGCAGTGGATGCGGCATATTTAGATGTTGCCTCCACTGAGGCTCAAACACACTCCCTGCACAAGGTCTTTGGCATTAATATATACATTCTTGTTTGAAAGGTTATAAAGGAGTTCCAATGCATTATATGATTCATCATTTGATTTTCGCACAATTTATCAAATCTGTCATTAGCTAGATTTTTTTTAAAAAAATTTCCTGATTTATTATTAGTAGTGGTTAGTGTGTGTATAAAGAAATATAACAAATATTATATTAGAGTACATTGAAAAATAAAAATACAAATCTATAATGCATCAAGATTTTAGGGTTTTAATTGCTAATGGCAGACACTTACTTCAATGAAAAAATATTTTCTAAGAAAGTGAAATAATGAAAGCAATTTTTATACTAATTTCTTTTAGATGTAATTTTAATTCCATCCATCTTCAAATACTTGTGGCGAAGTCGTCAAAGAGGGGTAAGAAAGCTGAAACCGACATAATGGACACAAATTGGCCTTCATTAACCAGGCATTGATGCATCTTTCATGGAAGATATGTTTGCAAGGCAACATAGTCCCCTCCCATCCCGCTTCCATCTCCTCCAAACACACCGCACAAACCTCTGTTTCCTTAACCCTAATTCTCTCCAATCCCTCAAACGCCGGAACCTCAGCCTCCCTATCCTCCTCCGACTCAACTTCGTCGTTACTAATAATCGGTCTAGTGTACACTCTCTGGATCTCCACCATAATCGGGATTCGTTTGTATTCTCCGTCGGAATCAAACTCCTTAGCCAATCTCATCGCCTCGGAATATATCTTCCCCAGTAAGGGCCGTCGTTTCTGCCTGGGAATGTCGACTCCTCCGAGCAATTCGTGTATTGTATGCCTGGCGCGGTTCCTGTTGCTTTCGGCTATGTCTGGGAAGGGGATTAGGAAATCCTGGGAAAGATGGGGACTGCGGTGCTGCCAATAATCCAGAATAAAGGGTTCCGATAGCGACTGGCCTTCCTGGTAGAATCCAATCATATCTTTTACCTTTATCTGGAACACAAAAACGTCTTGCGGAGGAAGAGGATAGACGGTGGTGCGTAAGATTTCGGGTTCGTGGCGGATTCTCGAAATTGAGTGATCCATAGTCGTAAAACAAACGGGTTCAAGATGGAAACTCAAAAATGAGTGATCCATAGTCGCAAAACAAAATTTCTTTGTCCTTAAGATTGCTCTACCTACAGTCGATAAGAGTGCTCTACCTCAGCTATGGGTAACCTAGACTAATTTCTCTCTCTCAAATACAATGATGGGTTCATGGGGATGGATTTATTTATAGTGTGGGATACTTGTCCTACTTTGATTGGGAATAGGAATACAATATTCCTAATACAATATTAGGAATAGGAATAGGTTTCCTAATACGTACAAAAGAAATACAATAACGATCTGCGATCCTAACTCTTAAAGCATCTGAAAATTAATGATTTTAGCGGGTTGGAATTAATATAGAGCGTAGGGGATACCTGCGTATTGAAGGTAGGGCTTCGGAGAGACCCGTAATTGTTGGCATTATAAATCCATGGAGATTAGATGTGCGTGCATGCAGCACACATCCTCTTAATCACACGTGTTTAGTGGAATAAAGCTAACACATATATTCCTAAGCTTGGAAACCATGTGGCAGTCAAAAGGGAATAAAATGCAATAATATAATGTTGTTCCTGGATGGGTATTTCATAAACCTTTACTACTTATGTTTGATCCAGAACTCAATGTGTCGTCTTTGTGTAACGAGTGACCGTTTGTTGCCTTCGGGTCAGTGTTATGGTTCGGATCAGGTACTGATGCCCAATTATCCTGTCAATTACAACTATGAATCGTTACCATTAATTTGAACATAATTCNGGGGGGGGGGGGGGGGGGGGTTACACCAATTTGAGTTTTATAAGTCAAAATTAAAATAAAAACACTTAACAGTTTGTCAATGTCTTGTGCACGTGTAGATCATGCATGCAATAACAAATAAAAGGGAAAATGTTCAAATACACCCTTCAACTTTATGTAAGAACCCAGGCAACATTCTGGCGAATTGACTAATTGACTTCTTGCATAAAGTTGGAGGGTGTATTTGACCCTTTTTTCCTAAATAAAATAAAGCAATAAAGACACAATAATTTATAGTGGTTCAGGGGTACGTGTATGTAATCCTCCTACTCCACTCTACTCCTATCTCTAAGAGGAATTTACTATATCCACCACTCCTAGGTTACAAGATACAATGAACTTCCGTAAGCCACACTAATCATGCCCCAACCAGTGTCTCCAGCACTGCAACAAGGATTTCAAACTTCCTTGTTACAATCCTCTATCTACATTCCGGTGGAGAAACCACTTGTTTGACAAAACAAGATTTTCCCCGCTTCCAACTCTGAGACTTCTAGATAGATGTTTCAATGAATATCAAGTCCCTCTCTAATGAAGATTAGCACACTCTAGATGTTCACTTGAATATTTGGAATTTGTTCGCTTGCACTTCTTGAAGTAATTATTGGTTCGTTAATTCGTTGTTGATGAGCTGCTCCAAATCTTCATCAATTTATAGGTATTTGAGAATTTGCCCGTTGAAAAAGACAAACTCAAATTTGAATCACTGTCAGCTAGTGCCGTAGCCTTTAATTTTCAGCCTATATGATAACTTTATAGACTTTATCTTATTTTTAATGTTGTGTGAGACATTAAAAATGTTCCAACCGTTATATTGAGCTCCGAGTTTACGCAAAGAGATCTTTAATTTAATTTGATGAAGTAAATGCCATCTGGTAATTTAATATTCAAATATTTGCTCTAATTTTGGCTATTTTCAATATGTACTAGTTACTTTTCAAATATAACTTGTGGTCATATTTCTTTTCTTTTTGAAATATATATACGTCCCTTAATTTAATCGTGAAATTGCATCTCTAATTGAATTATGAATTGAGATTTTTCTTGGAATTGCATCTCCAATTGAATTGGATCCCACAATTTGTAGATCTCAGCCCTTCGTATTTCGTACTTTTTTTTCAATACAATTTGGCATATCAAAATCTATTACAATTTGCCCATAACATCTCATTTTATGGGTGGAGATATTTTTTTAATGGAAATAAAAAATAAAATGAGGTTATGTAATTTTATATGTTACTTTTGTAGTAAAGACGATAAATTTATGGTTATTATTTTTTAACCGCTACTCGAGTGTCTGTATTAAATAAACGTTGTTTGATGCATGTATTGACAAAAATATAACTGAGATTCATGATTCATGTTACTCAATTAATATAGAAAGTACCAATTTGTATTGTCCAAAATATTGTCCTCAACGTCAACCTTGTGATTTAATTGGGAGATATTTGATTCTCTTATTTAGGAGATTGAGTTTATAGATTGTATAAACAGAGTAATAATCTTATTATAAGATTATATTTAAATAGGATTTATACCCCCAACCCGGCGGGACCGCTTTAAAAGCCTCACTCACTCCTCCTACTAAACTGTCTGCAAATTTCCAACGTGCAATTTGATCGAAGTATAGAGTCAACGACGTCGTATCATTGCTCCGCCATGGCCGCCGTTGCACTGCCGTCCTCCGCCCAATCCTCCCTAGTTCGCCTCAAAACCAGGGTTTCTCTTTCTGCTCCACAGCCGCCCAAACCCCTTGCATTTCCTAGCCTCAAGCCGCCCGTTTCTCGAATTGCGATCAGGAGGAATGTTACCGGAGCGCCCCCGGCCGTGTCGAAGAAATCTTCCGCGTTCTCCGTTGAGGCTTCATCTGAGAAGGCGAAGCAACGGAAGAACCCTATCGTGGTCATTGACAATTATGATAGTTTCACTTATAACTTATGCCAGGTCGGTCACTTTCAATTTTTTTTTTTTTTCTTGGCTTTATGATTGTATTAATTTTTTAATTGATGTTGCTTTGTTTGTGATTTTAAGTATATGGGAGAGCTGGGATGCGATTTCGAGGTTTATCGGAATGATGATCTCACCGTGGATGAACTGAAGAAGTAAGGAAAACTCTTCTATTAATTTTTACTCTTGGAATTGTTGAATTTTGATTTAGTAATTCTTATGGCCTATTATTCATAGAATGACACTTTTTTAAAAAAGCATGTGTTTGCTTGGTTGCGTCATTTGTTTCTGTGTGTTAACTTAACCAACAGTTGATTTTTTGTTTTAAATTATGATGAGGTAAAGTGATGAAATTTCACTTCTTCTGGTTTCTGTTTATGTTCAAAATTGAGGGGTAAGAGTAATATAGTCCAAAAGTATGCGGAATTAAGCATTTCACAATTTGAATGAATGTAAAATTGAAACAAAATTATGTGGAACATATTCAACCAATGGTTATCTTTTATGTTTACTTGATTTTTCAAATTTCCCTAAAGCTAAAGAGTTAGTTGAATGTGCTCCATGTAATTTTGTTTCAATTTTTTATCAGGAAAAATCCAAGGGGAATTCTCATATCACCAGGCCCAGGTAAGAATGTTTAGGAGAATGTGCAGCTGCTCTTTGTTTTGCATGTTAATTTTCTTTCCAGCAGTACTTAATATTTTCTTTTTCAATTTTTAATGATTATAGGAGCTCCTCAAGATTCAGGGATATCATTACAAACTGTACTGGAACTGGGTCCTATTGTTCCATTATTTGGTGTTTGTATGGGGCTGCAGTGCATTGGTGAGGCTTTTGGAGGTGAGTAGTTTTCTTAAGTCTTACCCAACTTGGCTAACATCTTGATGTAATCAAATATTTATTTTAGTGTTATGGTAATGGTAATTCACAACCTATTTTAATCATAAATCACACATTTAGAACTCTTCCATGTTTTTTTTTTAAAATAATTTTATTTTTTATTTTTATAAATGAATATGATGCTTTATATGTGCAATTTTACAATCTCCAGATGTGGGGTTAAAGGGACCAAAGGTATGATCCCAGCAACAAAGACAATAGTGATTCATTCTCTAATTCTCTTGTGGTCTTTGTACGTAATAACTAGAGAAATATATTCAGAGAATGAAGGGAATACTTCAAGAAAGAGGGTTTTTTTTGCTCAGGTATCTGGGTTTTTTTCTTTGTTTTGAACCCTAACAACAAATAGGAGAACTTTCAACAGTGGGAACTAGTACACAAATTGATGCATTTACTAATTGAAGTTACTGCTTATAGAACATAATTTAAATTTTGGCAAACGAAAGAAAGACCACATGTAGCCATGAGGTACAAAGCTTGCGCAGATAAAATCATCACGAAATGGCTTGTAAATGATTTATATTGAATATAAGTAGTTGATTTGGAAATGACTTGGACTAAAGCTTGTGAATTGCTATATATTCTATCTTGCCTGAAATTTCTAGTGATGTCTGCGAGAACTCCACATACCATCATAGTTAACATCTATACCATCTCTCTGTCATTCTACATCTCTACCATCATAGTTAACATTCGTAATTCTTAGGTGAAAGCTGTAGTTATTAAAACAATTTTCCTTTTTTGCAGGAAAAGTAGTGCGTTCTCCATATGGCGTGATGCATGGGAAAAGTTCTCTTGTTTATTACAACGAGGGTGGAGAAGATGGCTTATTCACTGGGCTGCCAAAGTAAGCTCTTAGCGATTTTATCAATTATGTGCATATTAGTGGTAGGTATTGAATAGATTTTTGTTGGCATTTTATGTTATAGTTAGTATATGATCCATATGCACTCTACTGGATGTGTAATCCTCCAATACGTTTATCAATATGTATGTTTATAGGTTGATGAAAACACTTGTGGCTGAATTATGATTATTACTTACTAATAGTTAGCTGGCCTGTAGTCATAAGCTGACTTGTTTTATAGTAACTTGTTCTATGGACCTCAACATACAAACGGGATAAAGTGGATGTCATGCTAGTCAGAATATGAGGATAAGGTTTTGCACTTTTGCTATATTAGCTTTTCCCAATTGCCTGTTTTGGTGATAACATCTTTTTTCAGTATCAAATTCATATTATTTAGTTTTTTACTTGTGTTGTGAGTGTTGCAGTAAAAATGAAAGATTCAAATAAAATAATTCTTCATATTTGTTATAACTTATAAGAATTTCCTTATCCTTGAAACGAGTTTTTGGTATGCACTAAGCGTAGCTTTAAGGGAGGCTGGCAGAATGTCAAAAACATTTGCTGTCAGTGACTTATCTCCAGACCACTCACATAAGCCTCAAAACAATTCTTCCTTTAGAAATTAATTTAGCTACTAATTTGTGACAGACTGACTCTTTTCATGGTTTATTATCTCTTCATTTTGGCACTGTAAAGAAATGGTATGTAGGTTTGGGATTAACTTTTTATGATAAGGAAAGATCCTTAGAAAGAGCCATGACTTTTTTCATTATATATCTGCCTTCAGCCCATTCACTGCAGGTAGATATCATAGCCTTGTGATTGATAAGGATAGTTTCCCCAAAGATGAACTTGAGATAACAGCATGGACAGAAGATGGCTTGGTCATGGCTGCTCGTCACAAAGTATATCGACATCTTCAGGTAAAGTAGGCAATATATGCTTTGAGAATCAGAGGCATTTTTAGTTCATGGCCTAATGATTTGTTTTACTTTTTACTCATTTAGTCCATAGTAAATTTGAAGTCTCTTTCCTAAGATGTTTGAACTTGTCATTTGACCTATAGCTATGAATCATCAAAATTCCTTATTTTCGTAGTGCAATGATCTAATGGTTATATACTGTAAGTCTATTTCGGGATACACACACACACACACATATATAGAAACCGATTCATATGAGAACCACTTCTCAGATGAGAACCTTTGGACAAATCCAAACCATCAATCTGCAACATATGTTGGATAGGAAATCAAGTAAAAATGGAGTTGGGTTATTTTCATAAATATGTCAAACTTTTGAAATTTGTAATATTTATGAAAACGACCCGATCTTTTTTTTTTTTTTTTAATTTCTTTATTTTCAACCGTTAGATCTATTAGATTGATGGTTTGGATTTGTCCACAGATTCTCACCTGGGGCATGGTTCTCATGGGAGCCGGACCCTATATATAGTACTGTAGTAGTCCTTTTTAGTAGTATATATTGTAATGCAGTGGTCTAACTTATATTATGTTCACACCTGTCATCACCATGTTTTTATGGTCCTAACTCTGGTCAAAGATCTCTTGTTACTGACGGACTCATTGACTTAGAAAGACTTTGAGCTCTCGTGTTTAGGAGCCTCCAGACTTTTCCTTTTTTTAAGTAACTCCTATAGTTATACAGTGTTTTTGGGGGTAAAACCCAAAAAGATATACAATATATTCTTGCTTGCACTACCTGCAAATTTGCCAACTTGATGTGTAATGCCAAGTGTGCTTGTGTCAACTTCAAGCTGCGAATCAAAAGAATCCATGTCTCTAGAACGAGTTGATACCTACTTGAATTCGTAAAAATATTTTCCAATAGGCCTCTTCTTATAGATCTAAATCATGCAATCATATTCTCTTGTATGCCATTGCATTCTCTCAAAGTTGTCTACTTCATTGTCTGACAAAGCATTTAAAAAAAATCCGTCGGCTGCACTTCCCCATTATCATCTTCCCTTCATTTTGAAGAATAGAATCGAGTGTGTAATGATGCTTTTTTTCTCACTCTAGGCATCATGACAGAATATTTTGATGAGTATATGCTTTTATTTCTTATAGCTTAATGCCCAACAATGTCCTTGGCTACATTATTAACACGATCACGTATTCCTTTCAAGTTGAACTAACAGCTTTCTCGTTAATCACCCGATGATGATATGCAGGGGGTGCAATTCCATCCTGAAAGCATCATAACTAATGAAGGCAAAACCATAGTTCAGAACTTCATCAAATTAGTAGAGAAGAAGGAGAAAGCTGAATCCCAGCACCAGAGCTGAGAGGGTCTGTCTGCTCATCTTTTCATTGTAACTTTCATATGCCGTATAGTCTAAATGCTCAAAAATCTTAGTGAGCTGTTTTTCTCTTAGGGCCAAAAACCTGAATGTGCAAATACTGAAACTCAGCTGTTTTTCTTCTCTATAGTGTTGAAAGGAAAATTGTGGCATATTCTCTCTTCATTCTTGAATAATGCTATTTATTGTACTAAAAAAATTATTGCCTAACCATCAGTCCTTAATGTTTGATATTATCACGTCGCATTTATAAGGTTTAATCATGTTTTGGAAAATGCTTTTTAGAAAACGATTTTCGAAAAATGAATTATTTTTGCCAAAGAGTGGTCTAGTGGTATCCAATTTACACTCTCACATGGAAGGGAGTGGGATCGAGCCTCTGTGGAGACGATTGTTGACTCTTTGTGCTTCAATAGGTTGAGAAAGTAGCTATGAACAAATACTACATTGTGGTTAGTTTATTTTTTAAAAACAAGAAAATAATTTTTTTAAAAATCGTGTTGAACGCGTTTATAAACATTAAACTTTGAGTTTATTTATATAGTGTCTAGTCTTTGAATATTAAACTAAGTTTTGAGTTTTTGAACTTATAGTGTATAGTTTCTGAATATTAAACTTTGAGTTTCTAAACATATAAATGGTTAACGCCATTAACGGTGAAAAGAGAAATAAATAGGAATTTTGACAAAAAAATGAAAAGAGAAATAAATAGGAATTTTGACAAAAAATGGCATCATTTTAGATCAAAGTCCATGATATAATTTGCGAAAAGAGAGAATATCTTCCGAGTAAAAATTTTTAAAGAATTTTTTTTTTGTTCCCAAAATTGGTCGTTTTTCTTTTGACCGGAATGTGTATTTTTGTTGACTTCATTTTATATTGATACTCAAACACTAAAATTTAAAATTAAAAAATTGCTAAAGTCATTTTTCAGATTTTCAAAACCACTCTTAAATAAATAAAATAAAATTGTTAGACTACTCATAACATTCAGACAATGCTAAATTCAGATGGTTTGATCATCTACCAATCGTCAAATTCTCTTTTGTAATTATAATTTGAAGAAAAGAGGGGCCCTTGACCTAATATGTTGGCCTGTCACAATCACACTCTTTCAATTCCCATCCTTATTACTAAGTATCTCTAAATTAGAATCAAATGTTTTAGAAACTCTACATTTGATTCATAATAATATATAAAACTTCTATACATTAACAATAAAAACACTACTCATTAACACATTAAACCAGAATAATAAGCTCCTTGTAGTCATTTGTTGATTAAGATTTACAAATCAAACAGTACAAAAGCCAAACATGAATCTAATTTCCAACTATAGTAGGTTAATTAAAAAGAAAAATTCTTCATTTATTGTGCACAAATATTAAATATATGATATAACAATGAGCATATATATACTTATTGAAGAGTAGCAAATACATCATGATAAATATATAAAGCCCAAGATGACAACATGAATGAGAGAACATGGCTAAGATTGACACTATAAGTATGAAATAAATACACATATCTCCCTACCCCCCTCCCATTCATCACCAATCAATACTACACTCAAAATTCCTTTTGCCCTCCCAAATGACACTTCTCCCCTCTCATCTCCTGTATCCACTATTCACAGGTAGGTAGGTAGGTGAACAACAACCTTAAATGAAACCTTAGCCTTCTCAAGTGGAGGAGGATGATCCATCCCTACTACTTCTGTGGCGATGTCGTCTGCCGTGGTGGCGGGGGACGCCGCCGAATCTCACGGGGTCGAATCTCCGGAGCTGCTCGGCCTCCTTAGAATCGAGGGCGCATTCGGTTGGAGGGACCTTGTATCGGGCGCTGTCGTAGCAATAAGAGTACTGAATGCTCTTCCTCCTGAAGCTCGCCATTTTAGTCCTTTGCTCGGGCGTGATCCCGGTTGGGATCGAGGCCATTTCTGGGGCGGTTTCGCACTTATCCGAGGATAGCTCAATAGGATCGACTGCACAGCCGTGGAGGACAAACTCGGAGAGCTCGGTGACGAAGGGAGCATATTTGTAATTCACTTTGTACTTTCCCCCTGCCGTTGCCCACCCCGATCCATCCCATATTGTGGCATATAAAGACATCGGCTTCGAAGGGAAGTCCCCTCCCATCGCTTCTGTCCTCTTGATTTCTCGTATCGGGACATTATCTACATAAAAGCTGCAAGAACAAACATAGGAGAACCAAAGACTAGGTTACCAAACAACATAAGTTCATGTCAGCATACAGAAGAATACAAGCAAAGAAACAACCTTAAGTTAAACCTTAAACCTCTAGCTCGAAGAAATTACAAGACTAATAGCATAGCTTATTAAAATTCACAATTTCTCTCCGTTGCAGTTGTGTTCTTTAATGTAATTCATTCGGCCTACAGACTACAGCTACAGAAAACACAACCCATCAGTTCCAAATTATCCATATTGTTGCATCAAACGACTTTTTTGAGGTTCCGAGGATGTTTGAACAGGCAAAAACCCGAACACAGTCTAAAGAACCGAGGCATTAAAGAGCAGTAGCCTGCTGGTATTTCTTGTTGGCAACTTTCTTTCCACCCCATATAATTCACACCACCCACCCACCCTCAAAAAGGGAGGAAAAATCGCCCTTTTTTCATACCCTAACCAAAAATCCCATGGATAGATAGCATGCAGCAAAGCAAAATTACTGGTTTTATTGCAATTACATCAAGCAAGTATCCCAACCACCTTAATAAGGAAACATGTTTCGATCACAACAAAGAACCACCACCTTAAAAAGACAGAAAAAAAGAAACAAATAGTTCACAAATCACAATATCAGCTATAAAACTAGCCCTACAATATCAGATAAGCAAGAAAACCGTTTCTTAGTATTTGGCTAAAAATTCAGCACACACCACATAGCGGTTTAAGGAAGCAATTGAGTTATCTTACACGATCAGATTCTCGGTCCAGAGGATACCGTATTGATGGAAATCCTCAGAGGGATCAAACCACAAGCCATATCGCTCCTCCCTGCCCCTGCTGGTGCTTCCATTGCCATAAATATTAGTCTGAATCCTCCAGTCTTTGCCCCTAATGTTCCCCAAGAACTCAAAGTCAATCTCATCATGGTTCTTTTGGAACATCTCGGCGTTCGACATCTGTGAGATGATTATAGAAAGAACACAAACAAAAGAGGATTAAAAACACTCAATCCAACAGATTTTGAGATTTTTAACACACCCCATAGTGAAACCCCTCTTATACTTCCACAATTTCTCCTGTGTAATTTAATTGATTAAAAAAAAGCAGCTCAGGAAACAGGGAAACTGCACAGAGGATCAAAACATCTGAGATTCCCTTGCTATCAGACATCAAGGAACAAAACAAAAATGAACAAACTAAGAAAAAACAAAACTTTTTATCATTAATTAAAAAATAAAAAAACACCAGTAATTTTCATAACCTATGATAGAAATTTATTATTATTATTTTTTAAAAAGTTCTGTAATCTGTATATGAATAAAATCAGTTTCAAGAAACTGAAACTGGACATTAAGAGAGTGATCACAGACTCACACACTCTCATGGAGTCTCTGATGCCGGAAAATCAAGAACCCGAATTCCCAAACAGGAAAAAAAAATGATTTTTATTGTTAAAAAAAATAAATTAAATAATCCCAACAAAACACTTACATAAAACGCCACCACCACACCGGCCGTGTAATCCGAAGGTAGTTTAATGGAAGCGCTGAAGAACCCATGACTGTAAAGGTCATGAGACAGAAACCCAGAACCTATTTTTACCCAAAAAACACAGAATTAAAACGATATTATCATACAGACCATATTAAAAGCTCCAAACAAATAATTTTTTTTAAAGAAAAAAAAATAGCTATAAAAACCTGTTCTTTGGTCTAGAGAAAGATGAACAGACTTTCCATCTTCAAGAACTCTAAGATTAGAATCTCCAAAGAGATGAGTGTAGCCTTCGTCAAAGGAAACGATTGGCAGATTTCTTGAAAACCCAGAGACCAGTAAAGCAACAGAGCACAACACAAAAATTCTCAGATGAAAAATCACCATTTTTTTGGGTTCTTTCGATCAGTTATGGAGGTGAAGAGTGAAGGGATTGGTTCTTACAAGCACAGAGAATCGTATTGTAGAAGAAAAACTGAAAGAGAGGTGGTGGCTATTGTGAGAGGGAGAAAAAGGGTGGCCATTTTATTTGGTGCGCTGATACAAAGGGGTGTGAGCTGTTTTCAGAACATTTCCAAATTTTCAGTTTCAAAATACAAAAAAAAAACACTATTTTTTTTTGAACGTATTTTTTTTTAATTATATACAAATTTTTTATTAGCTAAACAATTTTTTTTGACTGAAAGAATCTGTAACGACCACTCGAGAGGTCGAGAATGTTCATTAGAACATATTCAACCATTAAGGTATGGGAATTATGTATGATCTCTTCTATTCGAAGTTATAAATAATGTTAAAAGTGAATTATAGATAAATTAGAGGAACTATTTTCCTTTTATTATGCACTTCAAATTTAAGGGAAAGATTTGCCAAACACAACACATCATCTATATCAATTTTTTTTCTCTCTCTTTTAAAATCAATATTAGTATTTATTCTCAGTTAATATTTATAAGATTTTTTTTTTAAATAGTTTTATTTGTTATAATAACATTTTTAATTGATAATTTAATGACAAAATTTTAAATGTTACTGAAATTATTGTCAATTTTAATGTGACTTGAATTACTTTAAACGTTTGCTATACATAAATTTCTTTTCAAATTTAAATCTTGTGCTCATGTTAATCATGTTAATTTTTTTTTTGAGTACTACTGACTATGTTACAATGTAGTATCTGTTTATAGCTACTTTCTTAACCTACTGAAACACAATGAGTCAACAGTTGATCATCCATGTGGGAGTGTAAATCGGGAAACCAGGTGTCACTAGACCACAAGGTCTTTGGCATATGTTAATTATTTATATTTATATATTTTATTTGCAACAATTAAATCTTTCATACGTTTATTTATTAAAAAAAATATAAAAAAAGACAATTGACAATTTGGAATTAGTCAATTTGCTTAGTCATAAATGTATAGTTGATTTTTTTTTTTTTTGACATATTATCGGAATATAAAGATTTTGATAATTGACTAATATAAATTGAAATATTGAATTATTTGATCCCTAAATTAGATTCATAATCCAATTTGGTGATGAATTTGGCTTAAAATTTTGACGATTTTGTTATGCGAGTAACTTATAATATAATTTAGTACTAGATCAGTAGATTGTATGCTTTTTTCTTTTTTTTTATTCGCTTGTTTTCTTTAAAATTCATGAGTATTAATTTATTTTGCTTTTTTTTTTTTAATTTTGAATTTTGGGAGTGGAAATCCTCAAAATTTATGACAAGAACATTGATTCTTGAATTCGAATATATGTCTTAGCGGTAAAATGTAGTGATATATATAGGAGTGAATAGTATTGTTTTTTTAATTATTGTTCAATATTTGATTTCATATAAACGTTTTTGAAGTATATTTATTTGTTGCTATTTAAATTCAAATATTATGTCTATGATTCCATAACTGATTCATATTTTGAATATATATCGCTTTAATGTTGATATTATTTGTCTCTTAAAAACTTTTAATCATGATCTTGAAATTTAATACTCCACCTGGTCTATTTAATCTATCATATTTACTATTAATGTGTTAAACCAACTATTTTTTCTTTGTTATTTTTATTAGTATTTTTTTTATAATTTATAATTTTGATTTTTTTTATGTTTAATAGTACTTTTAATATTATTTCTAAATACATAAATTTTACATACTAATTTTAAACTTAATATTATGAAAAATAAATTGTAAATAACTCTGGTCAAGTCTCGTTAACTAAACTCAATATATAAAATGGGATGAAGGGAGTAAAATATTAAGAGTGCACTTTATGAGCAAAAACTCATAGGAAGAAAGCACAAGAATTAGAAAAGAGTAAAGATCCCATTATACTTACAATCGTGTATAAGGAAATAAGTTCGAGTGACAACTTAATTGGTCAACAAATTCAAAATGAGTTTATAAATTTTGTTTAACAGTAGGGTCCACCCATGTTCACTCCCGGGGAATCGTCACTTGTAAGAATTGAACTCTGGTTCTCCTGAAATTCCTCCCCACAAAGAGAGCTCACTTGCCACTTGAGCTTTCCCGTTGGGTTACATTGCATGTACATGATTCAAAGGGTATGAACTTTATTGTGTTTAATAGTATACAAGTATTTCCATCCTACTATTTATTCCATCCATCAATCTTCAGTGTAGGAGCGATGAGAGATATTTATTATTAGAATTTCTAAAGTATCGATCAGTGTCATCTAAGAGATTCCGTTATATTATATTATTTAATTAGTATTACATTCAAGTGTTATTATGATTTTTTTTATAGTTTCATTTATGTATGTCATGAATCGTTTACAATAGTTTTTTACATTATAACTTATGAATGGTAACTTGAGATGTGGCTGATGAGTGGCAAGGGACATATCTATCTTTAACCAAAGGTTAATGATTTGATCCTTGGCGGCATTGGTATGAAGCAACCCTAAATCTCTAAGCCAGTTAGTTGTCTTATCCAAAGAGAAGATTAGTTATTGTGTTCGACGGTGAGAACTCTGGGTACACACACAAAAAAAACTATGAATTGTGAATAGCTATTACATCAATTAAAAACTTATGGACTAAATTGTGAATATTTTCATCTATAAGAAACACAAACAATGGTATATATACTCTAAAATATGAAGCATGGCATATCCTTTTAATTAATTTGTCATTCTTTACATGAATAAAATTTTAGTGACCAAACAAATTATTAAAAACTACTTTATCTAACGTTAATGTTTTGTGTAATTTCGTATCACGTCAATCTGTCATAGAACTTTCTATAATTTGAGAGTGTGCACGAGATAAACATCGTTTCTGTGTAATAGCATACAAATCACACAGAAAAAGTAAACCACACACTAGAAGACCTCATAAGATAAGCAAGAATAAAAACTCATGACATTCAAATACGCGAATTACATTCCACTCAATTGATCACCTCTTTCGTGACACTTTCGATAAAATTTTGTACTCTAATTAAGTTGCTTACTAGTAGTATTTGTCTCTTGGGAACAAGACATACAAGGGCACATGGAATATCATCACGGAGACTTGAAAACATTCATTTGTAACCATATGAAAAGTAGTTTAATCTAATTAAAGTTTTGTCCAACTTGTAATAAACATTACATACTCAACAACAATTTTAAGTTATTTCTCTTTGTTTCTTTATCACTTAACCAATGAACATGCATCAATATGATAACCAAGATTTCATAGATTTAGTGTAGCAATAGAAATAATTCATTTAAGTATAAGTTTCATAAAAATATTTCTTTAAAATCACAATTTACCAAATTTGCCTCTTGTCCATAGTGAAAAAGGTGATTTATTATTAAAAATTAAAATTTATCTCTAAATCAGGTCAGTTGTACAAGGTCATATGTGATTCGCAAACAATTACACATGAATCATGACTCATGAGTTAATTTTACCCAATGCTCAACATCAAATAGTAATTCCAAATTTTGTTCGCCACTCAAAAAACTAATTTATGGCACTTTATTCCTCTTTGAAGTTTTTGGAAATTTGTATGGACGGGAAGAGAATCATATTCAAATCTTGGTGTCTTCAATGAAGGGTAAAGTAGTGCTAAGATTATCACAAACGCAAAGTTAAGTCCAAAAGAGGCATTAACACTCAACAATAGTCAAAAGTAGTGGGGCTAAACACTTAATCAAAGATCAATTTCCATTTTAAAATGGAAAAAAGATGAATCATTAGGGCCAAAAAAAAAACAATAATTATTATTATTTGATAAAAACTTCCTTTTTTCCTTTTTTTTTTAAAAAATTATTCTTTAATCCATGATTTCGTCCCACATTAAACAATAAATAAATAAATAAAAATAGAGTATGAAGCATTGTTTATCCCGAAATTATATCTGATTACTCAAAGTAGTTTTATATTGTGTGAAATTTTATAACGTAATATATGGCAATGTAATTCGTGGAGAACATCTTCTACGTCCAATAGTCAAAATATGTACTCAATACATGCATGATCTTCTTCTTCATAAATGGAAGATCAAACATTCACTTTGCATATAATATCACCATTGACTAAAGTTTTATCCAATTTGTATCATTTTAATGTATTGCATTTATTTTTGTGATTTAATATTTAAAATCGATAACAATTTATATTTTTTGGATGATGAAGAAAACTCGCAACCACTACTTGATAGTATGCACTAGGAAAATATTGCTCATGTGTAATAGCTTGCAAACTGCACAATAACGATAAATCATACTAATAAAATCAGATCATGTGCAGCGGACTCAACCGAGAAATAGTTGATAAGAAATAAATATTAGTCATGCTATTTAAAAAAAATATTCCATATATAATTTCTCTAAAATCTAATCCTAAAAGATAAAGTGACAAAAATGTTTTGACAAAAAGGAATATTTAATTTTTGAATAAAAAGGAATATTTTAATTAATAATTTGATATTTTAAATCATGAAACTGAAAGTATTAATACTCCGATATTTATAATTAGGCGGTGGTGTGTTTCATAATCGGATAGCCGCCCCAGGCGCCGTCCGCATTTTGTCCTTGGTGTTTTTAATCCCGTAACTACCCCTATATATCTTGCGAAACTACTGATTTGTCCCAAGAAGCAGTACTCCTAGTCCTTGAGTCCTTTGGTGGGGTCACACTGACACGACCAACGACTGAAGGGCAATTAATGGAACACATATGTGGAGACTGGAGACCGGAGACCTACTCAACTATGCGTGGGACGGCGCATCTTAGCAGTAACCGCTATGTTGAATCAGTAACTATTAAAACTCGTTTTGTTTGCCGGAGAATATTTGAAGGGAAATTGATTGGATTTCATGGAAAATAAATTTCAAGAAAATATATTATATTGTTTGGTTGGTGGAAAAACATTACTGGGAATATAAATTTCATTGTTTGGTTGAATTTGAATTGTAAGGATTAATGATTATAAAAATAATTATATCCCTACACAATAATAACAATAACAATAATAATAATAATGGTAATTAAAAAGTTGGTGAGGACATAATTGTACTCTTTGTTTTTCATCGAAAACATTTTCCATAAAAAACAAAATACCAAGGGGTGGCAACAATGTTTTCCTCGTTCTTGAAAAAAATGTTTTCCACCCAACCAAAGTAAAAATCTCGTTTTCCTCAAATTCAAGGAAAACATTTTCCATCCAACCAAACACCTCCTTAGTTTTTGGTACATTTTTAATATCATAAGTAACCGTTATGTTGAATAAAGAATCTAAGTTTCACCATCAAATTTTAACTTCTGTTATGGTGAATAAAGAATCTAAGTCCCACTATTAGAGTTCGAACCTATGGCCACATATTAAGGTTGTTAATCGGGATGTCATCATACTACATGATAGTTAGCAATATTGTTAACTATGTTGTATATTTTTATAATTATAACATTACTAATACTAAAAAAAATAATTAATAATAACACAACAATAACAATAAATTGTAAAAATACTTTAACAGTTAAGTAAATAAGACAATATACTTATGTCTTTATAGGTCATTTTAAATGTAACCTAACATCTTCAAATTGTTATTTGGTTCGAAAATCAAGTTTTAGAAATATCATATGGATATTTTAGATATTGGAACATGAATCAAATTAATATTTACATTTAGTTATACATGTTATTCGTTTTTTAAATTGTGAGATTTTTAAAGTAATATAACATTTAATTTCAGTTACATTCCTTAAAATTCCATACTCTTGATTCTTAGTAATTTAAAATGATAATTTAAATAAAAGGCAAAAACTTGTGTGAGACCGTCTCACTATGAGACGGGTCAGATCGGATCGAGTAAAGATGCAAATGTAACACTTATATGCACAAATGTCATACTTATATGCTCAAATGTAATACTAATCAGAAATAACATTTTTGTTACTTATTAGGGTAAATGTAATACTTTTAAGGGAAAATACAATACTTTTACATTTCGATTTAAAAGTATTACATTTTTCCTCAAAAGTATTATATTTGCCCTTATAAGTGAGAGACACTTGTCAACATTACTTATTATGAAAAATGTATTACTTTTTCTATTATAAGTAACAAAAATTGTATTTTTGATTAGTGTTATATTTGAGCATATAAGTATGAGATTTGCACATATAAGTATGACATTTGCATGGTGCTTTGACCCGACCCGACCCGTCTCACGAATAAGGATCCGTGAGACGGTCTCACAAAAGTGTGACCCTAAATAAAATGTATATTCATTGAGATTATTTTCCAAACGGGTGATATAAAATATTTATTCACAAATTAATAAAAAATTTGATCACGATATTGTTGATCCATAACATGGAGTACAAAAACGACACGCGGCAATTCGGCCAGAATCTTTCCCCGTCATTAGTGTAGCCGTTAAACCGCCCGCGCGGGCCCACCCTATGACTTGGACCAAGGAGAAATTTAAGGGGCATCGCTGCGACGTTGACGGCGTTAATAAGGGATTATTTTGGTCAAAAAGTGAGAAAGCGCTTAACAAAGTAAGTTCGCAACTCCCAAATAGCAATTAATCTAACACAGTATTGAGTGTTAATATCCTAAGCGTAAAAGAACGTCTGTATATAACATCGTTTAAATATGAAAAAAGATGTTTTTTTTCCCTCTTATTCTATCAAGATTTACAAGAAAGGCACACCTGTTTTGAATATGCATTTTAAGTGAAACATTCCTTATGTTTGCTCTATCTATCTTATTCTATGTGTTTAGTCTGATTAAGGATATTTATCTCAATGTTTTTAATTTTTTTTTTTGTAATATTTAGTTTAAGGTTAATATATAAAATTTATATATTTAAGAATCATATCAAAAGCACTACTAAACATAAAAAGGTTAAATTAAAAAATTAAACGAAGAAGAAAAAATAATTTGACCAATAAATAATAACATTTCAAGCAAAATTAGACATATAGTATAATTATATTTTACTTCTTAATTCAAATCATGATAATAAAACTTTTTAGATTTATCGATTACATATTTACATGTGAATTAACTAGCCTCATTATGCGTTCAAATTAAATTTAATTATTAATCAAATACATTTAAAAATAAACTTTTCAAGTACTATCACGTGATTGGATGAATATAAGATGTAAAATCAAGAGGAAAGGATAAAATAAAAACAAATTGAGAAACCGAGGAGGCCATGGGATACCCAAGCAAGCCTAACACCTAGCTCTATTGACACTTTGACTCAACATCATCTTCACTTTATCCGTCTCAAGATGTCCCACCATCTCCATTGGGGGCTCCATGAACTCAATCTGATCACATCTCATCCTCGGAACAATCTTATAGAAACTTGGTGTTGATTCATATTGATGTGGATTGTAACTGATATGATATAATCTAATATGATGCACACACGAGCATTATTGTATCAAGAATTATATATATATATATATATATATATATATATATATATATATATATATATATATATATATATATATATATATATAAGTGTGTTCATGATTTTATAATTTTTATGTATTTGTAAATTTGGGTAACTTTTTTTTTGAATACTACTAACTCTATTATAATGCAGTATCTGTTCATAACTAAATTAAGATATAATTATGTAAAAGTATATGTAACGTATATATTTTGATCAATTAACTATCAAATTAAGAATAATTTATATTTTGGGAGAAGAATATTTTATATCAGAGGGCAAATAATACTTTATATTAAGCAAAATTTGTTTTGCTACGGCTCTATGAATAAGTAAGTGTAATATTATTCCGTATTTTGTAATTTGGATTATAGATATTATTTTTATAATGTTATTTTTTTCTAAGACGATGGACCCCACTAAATCACGCGCTGTTGACTTGTGAGTCGAGAAGTGGGACAAACAGCTTCAGATTAAGTCTTAANATATATATATATATATATATATATATATATATATATATATATATATATATATATATATATATATATATATATATAAGTGTGTTCATGATTTTATAATTTTTATGTATTTGTAAATTTGGGTAACTTTTTTTTTGAATACTACTAACTCTATTATAATGCAGTATCTGTTCATAACTAAATTAAGATATAATTATGTAAAAGTATATGTAACGTATATATTTTGATCAATTAACTATCAAATTAAGAATAATTTATATTTTGGGAGAAGAATATTTTATATCAGAGGGCAAATAATACTTTATATTAAGCAAAATTTGTTTTGCTACGGCTCTATGAATAAGTAAGTGTAATATTATTCCGTATTTTGTAATTTGGATTATAGATATTATTTTTATAATGTTATTTTTTTCTAAGACGATGGACCCCACTAAATCACGCGCTGTTGACTTGTGAGTCGAGAAGTGGGACAAACAGCTTCAGATTAAGTCTTAAGGCATAGGTTATGTTGTAATTAATTATTATACCAAAATAAATTAATAAATATTGTGTTGTAAAGTTGCACATGACTTTGAAGATCAAAGAAAAGATTAATTGAGAGAACAACAACTAAATTGGTTAGATAGTTAGTTTGATAATCACAAGATTTTAAATTTGACTTTTAGGAATGGTATATTGGTCCTCATTGTTTAGACAGATTAGTTATGGATAACCTATAATGATTTATTTTTTTGTATTTAATATTTTTTATGGTTTTTTTTTTTTTTTTTAAATTTCGATTCATATTTTCGTGGATCCTCAAAAGGAGTCTAAAAGATGCAAGGAGTGGGCGAAAATAGGTGGCGCTTTTTTGGTATGGGAAAACGAGAAGCTGCATGGGAAAGGAGTTAAAGGGTGAGGGGCGCATGTTAGAGCAATGCAGGGAGGAAGTGGGCTAGGATACGCCGGGAGTGAGATCCCGAGGTGCGCATTGTTGCCTTGTTGGATACGGTGCACGTGACCTCCACCAATTTTCAACGCATAAATTGGATTCATCCCAACTATGAGAAAAAAAGGGTTGAGATTATTAATGCCACAATCAATGGAATCCAACCTTTGAAATTGATGCTGTCGTTATGGGTGAGGGTATAAATGTCCAAGGAATTTATTGGACCAATATTCTTGCATATGATTTTGAGGTTGAAAAATAAAGGTAATATTTTACTTAAGGCTCTCTCATTAATTAAACAAAATAAAAAAGAAAGTTGAATTACCATCTACTATTAACAATACTAGTATTTTCGTCCGTGCGTTGCACGAAATGAATTTTATTATAATGTTTTGAGAATATTTAGATCGATATATAATTATATAAATTATAACACCAATATTATATAGTGCGAATGATGAAAATGGTTGGATCAATTATGTTTTTTAATGTTATCCTTGCTTGAATTCAAGCAAATAATTGGTGAATTACCTGTGCGATGCATGGATAAATATTTTAAATTATATATTTAGATAATAAAATTAAAGATAGAATAATAAAAAAATTCTAATATTGAATGTGTACAATTATTTTATTATGTGATTAGTGTAAAAATATCACTCAATATAATATTTGTTTTCTTGTAATATTGAATTGCTTGTAATATTTGTAAATATACTATTTACCATCTAAATATAATTTTGTAAATATTTAGATCTAATTTCTAATAATGGCCACGGGATATTAAAATTATTTAATATCCTAATTTTATTGATTATATTGGATGCATTTTATTGCCTTTTTAAAATCAACTCATTTCTAATTAACAGCTCATTTGTGCGAATAATAATAGGAAATTGTATGTTGCCAATTATATTTAAGGGAACATATTCGTAATAGGAGTGATTTTGCATCGATAAAATGGAATAAGTATTCAGGACTATAATGGCTCCCAATAAAAGGGTGAGTAAAAAAAGGTATTAAGTGCCATTAAAGTGGACTAATAACTTATGTTAATAATAATTTGTTATCTTTTCTTCTCCCAAAATATTATAAATTGTTATCTTGTTAGGACAAAAGAATGAATTTGAGGTTACAGCACATGTGGTCCGTTGGTCCAGTTAACACTCAAACTATTGTACCACTTTGAATTAATTTTTAATTTAATTTGGTCAATCAATTATGTGAACCATTGACTATACAACCGTAATCTAATTTCGTCATTTATTTACTTTCCGTTATTTTCAAGGTTATTATTAAGTCATTTATCTACTTTCCGTTATTTTCAAAGTTATTATTAAACCTCTTGTTTACTTATTCAACTTTAAAAAAAAAATTGAGACTACTATACATGTTTGACTGAGCATCCCATAAAATTAATAAGACGTGCGAATTACAATATATGCTTTATCTCAACTAAAACTTTAATTTGATAATTAAACAGCACATTTATAATTTTATATTATATGCTCAAGGAGCTCCACCTATAGATTAACATCACTTCATTGGTATTGATTATTGAAATAGTGAGTCGTCCATAAACTCAATAATAAAATTCCACTACCTGTTTGACTGAACCACAATTAGCTAGGGAGTCTTAAATTGGCAGAAATTGGTTGCCCATTGAATCATCATTCGATTAAAAATATATATAAAAAGTATTTATTTTCTCCTATATATATCACCCCGCTCTCCTATATTATCTTAATTTAATTATATTAATTGGTATCACTTACCTTTTATTCCAATTTTACTTTATTAAAATATAATCAATCCTGTTATTATTTAAAATTCTTTTATCAATTATAATTATTATAATTAAAATTCGTAATCACAAATACAATAGGTGAATTGCATTTTTTTATAATTAAAATTCGCAATCACAAATACAGTAGGTGAATTGCATTTTTTTATAATTAAAATTCGTAATCACAAATACAGTAGGTGAATTGCATTTTTTTAAATTTGTCTTCATTCTGGGCTGTTGATTTTTGCAAGATCAATGGCTCGGAATTCACCCAATTTTTTTATCTTAGCCATATAACCGCACATGATCTCTTGTGTGTATGTGTGTATTACATTTATAGTATTTTTTACAGTATGAAAATATGTATTTTTTTTTATAGATTTGTGATTACTATTATAATTATACACATTAATTGCAATTATATGTTTACTCAGTAAGAAACTTTATTTTAAAATTTATATAAACTCATACTCTTAATTTTTAAAAAATCATAAATATTTAGAAATCTATCGAAATACGTAATATATTAGGGACTACTTTAATCCATACAAATTAAGAAATTAAATTATTTTAATTTGTAAATATAATTCACTTAATTATAATAAATTAAATAGCAAATATAATTAATGAAATGAAATTATAAAATTAACTAAATGTATATCATAAATATTTAAGAATTAAGGATGTGATTAAACCACAGTTTATTTAATTTCTATTTTCTTTCATTCTTTTTATTTTTGTCATTATTAAATTTAAAAAAAAACATTTAAAAAAAACGTTTAGTTCTAAATTGTTAGGAAGAATGTTATTTAGATTTGGATGATGCTAATATTTGCAAAGATAAGCAAGTTAGAATCCTTAATTTTTCGTTCAAGCATTACGTTGATAGCATAATTTGTAAAAACCAAAATGGAGTTAGTGATATGAATTTGACGTTTTTTAAAGGCAAAATTACAAAGTGATCTTATTCGCCAGAACTGAATTTATTATTTTGTAATAAACCGAACGAAAAGCAAATTGATTCGTCATAGTTAGATACTCCTATAACACAAACAACAATGTAAGAAATTGACTGAAAATTCTTATACTTAGCCCTTGCCGCCAGGCAACATACCCACCACTGTCGCCTCGTAGTAGGATCTCACAAAGCCTTCCTCGTTGCTCAACACCTCCACCGCGTCGCCAATCCGGTACCCCACCGTGTTTGCAGTACTCATGGTTGTTGATTTTCCGGGAGAAACCGATTTTAAGAGATAGAGAGAGAAAAATAAAGGTAAAATCCGGCTCAGAATTCACAGGGAATACGAATTATGATTATAAGCAATAGTTTATATAGAAAATAAGGAAGAAAGAGAGAGATAGAGGTGAAAAAGGTAAGAAATTAAAAGGTGTGGAGATGGGGGAGTAGTTTAGGAAATTTGGCTGATTAGTAGGAGAAAAAAAAAGGAAAAACATAATTACGCTACTGTTATAATTTAATACCATAAAATTAATATATTAATATGTTATAATTTCCTAGGCTACTGTTAGCCAAAATCCTCCCAGCTAAGATTAGGAAATATTCAATACGGCTATAAGAAATGTAAAATAATATTAATTCTATTTATACTATTACATATATTACAAATATATCACCAAATATATCACACCAATTATATCACACCAATTATATCATCAATTATTCAATCACCAATTAATATTACCATATTATATTACCTATTTAACATTTTAATTTAACATCTAACCATAATAGTATTATAGGTGAATATATTATAGATTTTGGTTCAAATGCGGCCGTGTTCTCCCATGCGGCCGTGCGGTCACACACCACTCAATGTTACGAAATACACCACTCAATGTTAAGAAACACACCACAATGAAACACAATAAAACACACCACAATGTTAAGAAACACACCACAGTGTGGTGTGTTTCTTAACATTTAGTGGTGTATTTCGTAACATTGAGTGGTGTGAACCGCACGGCCGCACGGGAAAGCACGACCACACCTGAACATGACCCTATATATATATATATATATATATATATATATATNTTTTTGTCATTATTAAATTTAAAAAAAAACATTTAAAAAAAACGTTTAGTTCTAAATTGTTAGGAAGAATGTTATTTAGATTTGGATGATGCTAATATTTGCAAAGATAAGCAAGTTAGAATCCTTAATTTTTCGTTCAAGCATTACGTTGATAGCATAATTTGTAAAAACCAAAATGGAGTTAGTGATATGAATTTGACGTTTTTTAAAGGCAAAATTACAAAGTGATCTTATTCGCCAGAACTGAATTTATTATTTTGTAATAAACCGAACGAAAAGCAAATTGATTCGTCATAGTTAGATACTCCTATAACACAAACAACAATGTAAGAAATTGACTGAAAATTCTTATACTTAGCCCTTGCCGCCAGGCAACATACCCACCACTGTCGCCTCGTAGTAGGATCTCACAAAGCCTTCCTCGTTGCTCAACACCTCCACCGCGTCGCCAATCCGGTACCCCACCGTGTTTGCAGTACTCATGGTTGTTGATTTTCCGGGAGAAACCGATTTTAAGAGATAGAGAGAGAAAAATAAAGGTAAAATCCGGCTCAGAATTCACAGGGAATACGAATTATGATTATAAGCAATAGTTTATATAGAAAATAAGGAAGAAAGAGAGAGATAGAGGTGAAAAAGGTAAGAAATTAAAAGGTGTGGAGATGGGGGAGTAGTTTAGGAAATTTGGCTGATTAGTAGGAGAAAAAAAAAGGAAAAACATAATTACGCTACTGTTATAATTTAATACCATAAAATTAATATATTAATATGTTATAATTTCCTAGGCTACTGTTAGCCAAAATCCTCCCAGCTAAGATTAGGAAATATTCAATACGGCTATAAGAAATGTAAAATAATATTAATTCTATTTATACTATTACATATATTACAAATATATCACCAAATATATCACACCAATTATATCACACCAATTATATCATCAATTATTCAATCACCAATTAATATTACCATATTATATTACCTATTTAACATTTTAATTTAACATCTAACCATAATAGTATTATAGGTGAATATATTATAGATTTTGGTTCAAATGCGGCCGTGTTCTCCCATGCGGCCGTGCGGTCACACACCACTCAATGTTACGAAATACACCACTCAATGTTAAGAAACACACCACAATGAAACACAATAAAACACACCACAATGTTAAGAAACACACCACAGTGTGGTGTGTTTCTTAACATTTAGTGGTGTATTTCGTAACATTGAGTGGTGTGAACCGCACGGCCGCACGGGAAAGCACGACCACACCTGAACATGACCCTATATATATATATATATATATATCTATATATATATATATATATATATATATATATATGGATAATTAATAAATCCAATTATTCAATCACCAACATTTAACCATAATAGGCACGCACGAGTGGATAATTAATAAATTAATTAATAATTAATAAATTAAATTAATAAATAAATAAAATAACTGATTTTACCAAAATGCCACTAACTTTGGGCGGGAAAGTTTGGAAGGAGGATAATGCTTTTATATATAGTATAGATGTCATTATGTTAATTAAAAAGTATCGAGAAGATTTTTGATTAAAATCGTGTTGCCTATATCTTGACTAATATAGGCCATGTTTGATAAATGGTTATTAGCTGATTGAGCTAGAATGTATGATTAGTTGAACATTAGCTGATTGTAGAAAGTTATTTAGCAAATTAGCTGTTAGCTAATAGTTGTTTGGTATAATTTCTTTTCTCAAAAAGCTAATTGAAAAGGTTGTTTTGAGTAACCTTTTGGATTTTAGTATTTTGGAGTTACAAAAAACTTATTAACCAAACAACTAATAGTGGTCAAATAAGTCAAAATTGACTAATAGGCTGATTATTTACCAAACAGGGCCATAGTTGTGCAAAGGGTGTCCTTTTGGAGTGACTTTGATTGGGCCTCCCTCCCTTAGATCAAAACTTTTTTTTTTTAGATAATCTCCTACTAGTATTATATATATGGTTAATATTTGACATTGTTATATAGAAAAAAAAATATTACTATGTATATAGTTTAGTTTGGTTCTTTCAGGATCAATATTATTTAGTTTTGATTAATATTTTAAACATTTTTAAAATGAAAGTTGTGATTCTTGATACTGCTAATTTAATATTAATGTTTAACCTTCATTTTAAAAACTTAATTAAATATATTAGAAATTGAAGTTTAAAACAAAAAATAATAGTTATGTCAGTTGAGAGTCAGAGTGAAGGAGCAGGTAATTGGTATGCGGCGTATGATAGAAAGGTCAAAGATGAAACGGTTGGCCGTTGGAGAGTTAATGGTACAAACAATAATTAATTTGTGTATAGATAGTTAAACCTTTGCAGCCCAGTAGAGTCGGGCCCATGTCTCGCTTATCGGGGCCCACTTTAACGGCTAGAACTATCAGACAATCTGACATCTAGTCAGGACTTGATTGGTTACAGGGTTCAGTTAAAAAAATGATAAGTGGACTCCACTTCTGCCATGTGTTTTAATTGGGTTGGAAGAAGAAATTAAAAAATTGTGATTATTTTTTTATAGAAAAAAAATGAAATAGTCCTCAAATTTTACATGAAAAGTTAATTAAGTTTCTAAACATTTTAAAGTTACAATTAAATTCATTACCATTGTATTTTGATACAAAGAAGCCTAAAAACCACTTAGTGACTTGTGATACTAGGTCACTAGTGTTCCGGTAGTCCTTCAGTGATACTATGGTGCTATTTCCGACAACAAAATGATCAGCGATAAATGAACGGTAGCCAGCCATCATTGAAGCAGAGAAGGAAGGCGACCTTGGTCGCTTTATTGCCATTGATCACGGGTAGCATGTCGCCTAACAATCCCCCCCCCCGCACATGCCAACTTCAACTCCACAACATGTTTTTAATGGAATTCTTGAACGCGTAATATGCTTTGATACCAATTATTATTGTCAGATTAAGAGTTTATCACTACACCATAAGTTATAAGCTAGTAGCGAATGTGCATGTGCAACCTTATTTTCTTATACACGCATAATAGTCAATAGCACATTTAAATAGCAAAATATTGGACCCGACTCTCCAAACCTCTACGCAACATACCGCAAGAGGGGTCTTGCATTCTTGACAACTCTTCAAACATTATTACTCATCTTCTTCAAACTTGTGCTTGAGATTTTGAGTTGTCAAGACTGATCGAGAATTATTATTTTTTATTTGAATTAATAATTTTTCTAAAATATTTATGACTCATGCTACCTCTTGTATTAAAATTATTTATTGATATTAAAATTACTCATTAACAATTACTCATTAATGTATCATAATTATTGTATGAATTATATATAAGATGGATCAACTCATTAGTAATGGATGGAAAAAAAAAATCACCTTAATGAGTGGACATTAAGAATTAATTTTAATGAAATAATATTTTTATTTTTATTTTAATATTGGAGTTTTAGAAGTGAAGATAATGTTAAACCTTATTTTGTGGCTGAATCCTTCCAATAATTGTTGCAGGGTGGCAATGGATAAATGTTGGCTGACGTGTTGACCAGATATATATTGCCACGTCCTCAACAAGCCCATTTCTCTTTCAATCAATTGAAATAAGACTTATGTTTTGTTTTGTTTTGATTTTTTTTTTTCCTTTTGTCTGTTATTTAATTTAAAATTAATTTTTTAAAGGGTTCTTAAACAGACATGTAGTCGAAAACTTTACGAGGTTGTTCGATTGCCCACATAAGGAGATAAGGGTGGATTTGATTGAATTTCTTATTTGTCTAATATATTGTTTTCACCTTTAATTGAAAGTTATTAGAGAGTAATTGTGTTGAGGTTAATCTTGTTTGATTAATTAAATTTACATAAAAGTAAATTTACATTTTTAGAGAACAACTCAATCAGTCAACCAATTCAAAATAAGTTCATAAACTTTGCTTTGCTAATCGTTATAGAATAGTACATAATTTGAATCCTACCAATGACCCAAAAAAAAAAAAATAATAAATAAAAAAATGAAAGTATTGTAAAGTATTTGGAGACAAGTGAAGCATTTAAGGCACATCACCTGCGCTTTTTATTTTATATACCATTCTGAAAATGTGAAGGGTCCTTAAATTTGAGGTTCAAACTTATAAAAGTAATACCATAGTCATCCAATTTTGTGTCTTTTTGATAGCCCACCACTATATGGGTTGCATTTTTTTTTTGTACGGTGCTAATCTTTGTTGGTGCTGTTTGATTTAAATTTATTTAACATATTTGCTCGATTTGTTTACTTTTTTTTTATATATATAAAAAAGGAAAAGAATAATGTTTGAAAGACAAAAATTTACCAAAAGTTTTATTAAATGTTAATGTGACATATTGTTATTAGTTGACTTGAAAGGGACTAATTAGCTTTAAGGTAATATATTGGGTTTATCGAGGCAAACCCCACTCCTCTTCCGAGTATGTGAGTAAACCCTCGCCCTGTGATCCTAGCCGGCAAAGGACCACAAGGAGGTTAACCAGCCTAGGTTGCCCATAGCTGACCGGGTTTTGTGATCCTAGCCGGCAAAGGACCACAAGGAGGTTAACCAGCCTAGGTTGCCCATAGCTGACCGGCTCAAACCCGGGCTCAAACCCGGGTAACAGACGGTTTCGAACTCAGGACCTCACGGCCGCGAGCGTCTTGGTCTTGCCACTCAGGCTGCCCTTACGGGCACTTTAAGGTAATATATAACATTATGCTAATGTGACTTCCATGTGTATTTTTCTTTGTATACATGAATGACATATGGAAGCTACACCAACATAACTTGTAAATTTTTTTTTAAAAAAATTATTTAAATAAATAAAAATACTTTTAAAAAAATTAAAATAATCTAAATGGCATTCATTTATATATATAAAAAAATTACACGTGAAAATCATATCAACGTAACATCTAATAACATGTAATTTACATGTAATTAACAAGGTCCTAATTGCAATTTTTTAAAGAGTTCGAAGGCTGTTATAAATATTTTTGTAGTTCAAATGTGCAATTAACTATTTTCCTAAATAATTCATGGATTTATTTGATTTTTCTCTCAATAATATCATATGAGACTATAAAAATAGCAAAACTTAAAAAGATTTTAAGTTGTATTATTATACCTAGCATCTCTCCAAATGAGAGCTTATAACAATTATTAAGTCAGTTTTATAGTTATCAAAATCAAGCATAACATAGTACTATTGAATATTTGAAGTTAATTACAATACCCAAAAAAAAAAAAAACTAAAAATTAAAGAAATAATAATGAAAAGATCCCACCGAAAGTACTAGTGCAAAAAGAGGGCAGAGACATGAACTTATTATTTTATAGTTGTTGGAGGTTAGCCTCAATGTGCAACAACTCCATTAACTCTTTGCTTGTTCCTAGTACCAACATTTTTTGGTCATATGTTGCACCTAAAGCCAATGTTTTCTTCTTTCATAATTCATTGATTCACCCTGTCCCGGACCCCACCACATGAACTCTTGTGATTTTATTTTATTTTTCTTTGAAAGTGAACCTAACCATTGTTCAAGATTATATGTCAAAATTTTTGACATTATACATAAATAATGTCTTGGCCGGGCCATGTCAAAACTTCTTTCATTATATATGGCCGGAGAGCCGTTACATAGGTGATATATGTCCAATATTTTTCAAACCACTTCACTAGATAGATTACATTTTTTTAAATTAAAAATATCACCTAATAACTTACATGCTTATAAGTTATAACATTCAATTGAGTATATATATATATGTATCTTGAAAAAAAAAAAAGATTTTCCATGTATTTATACATATGAAACACAAAGATTAGTTTATCGTCAATTGTTAACGTAAGCAGTATTGACCTTCAATTCCAATTTTTTTACAAGATGAGGGTCTTGTTTCATTTTTTTTTTCATGGAGTTGCAGTTTTGATAGTTTTGATTCTTCAGTTGTTAATAGAAAATTGATATAATATTTTAGGGCTTATGTGCCGGTGTGCCTTGGGTGAAGTCCGCTTGTAACCTATCTGACAAAAAGGACCACAAGGTGGTAAACTAGATTAGATGCTTTGTTTTCAAAAAAAAGAAAAAAGAAAAAAAGATTAGATGCTTAGATTGCACATAACTGACTAACTTAAACTGAGAAGGTTAAACAACTCCAATAGGGAGTCGAACCGAACTTGGAACATTGTGGTTATCAAACCAACTATCTAACTAACCAGGCTAGAAGTTGTGCTCAAGATATCTTATTCCTAATTGGCACAAATAGATGCACAATTTTTTTAAAAATATATTTTCCTACTTACCTACTTTATAATATTAGAAGAGAAAATTTGGCAAAGGGAAATTTTTATCAATAATTTCTTGACTTAATGACTAAGATGGAAGGACTAATAAGTCAATGGTTTGGTTTCTATATTGAAACAAACATGTGTCTATTGGAGCAATTAAACTAAAGATTACATATAATGCCCATGGTCTTGGCACTCCAATATTTTGAGCAGTTAAAAAAATTCTTATGTCGATTAATTAGATACACTTTGAACAAAAGAGAACATTTATGTTATACAATTTAAAATTTTCAAAAAGTATAATAGTATATATATTAGTGCAAACCAACGTACATTTTCTAATATGGGACAAATGTTATTCAAAAGCATTCCAAACTCTATTTGTCTCAACTCAAATAGATAAACTTTAATGGCGCGCTCTGGATGAAGCCCTCTTAGTGACCTTAACCAACAAATGATCACAACAAGATAAACCAATCTATATTGTCCATAGTAATTAATAGACTCAAATCAAGAAGGTTAATAGATCATTTTCACAGTTAATAGTTACGAATACTTGTAAGTTTTTATATTTATTTTTTAAAAATTTATTTTATTTAAAGTTGTAATGCCAAAAGGCAACTTGGCTTTCACGAAAAGGAAATTGAGGGCTACTGTATGTATCTTTTATTTATCAGATTCTCTCAAACTCTCTCTCTCGATCCAGTTGTGGACAGTCATATCAATATTGGACTCATTATGTGTATCAGATAGGAACAGAAACATTTATTTCATAGAAATACCCAAACACAATTAAACAAACTGATTTTCACGCTAATGCTGACGTCTGTACACTTTAAATTATTAATTTCATGCGACATGTCAACCTCAAAAATGTTATATATATATATATATATATATATATATATATATATATATATATATATTAAGGGGGACCTTAGCTTTATCATCATCCACATCAAAGTTAGTGGGAATGGAATTTTATCTAATCCTTTATGTGATTAGGTTTTTAAATTGATTTCCAATTTTCCACAATTAATTTCAAGTCTAATCTCTTTTCCTTTTGATAATCAATGTATGTCATCAAAGTTAGTAGAAATTTGTACTTTGATGCTCCCAAATTACCTTTTATAAAGCTTTGGTTAGTGCCATTAATTAACATTTAAATGTTTAGTGTACTTGAGATGTTATTTTTGTTATGATTTGATTTTATTAAAGGAAGAAAAAATTGTGATTCTCTTTTTGGGGTCAATCAACACAGGTAGTTTAAAATAAGGTAAAAAAAGAAACACAACCGTTTGAGGTAGTTAGTAAGTTGATTGGTAGCCCACTTGAGCAGCTCGATCAACTGGTCACAAAGATGAAGTTTGGGAGCAAAGACCAAGGATTAAGTCCCACTAGCGACAGTGCGGGCGCAACATCTCAAAGTGAGAGGGTTCCTTGTGCACAGTAAGTAAAAGTCTAGCCTCTGTGTTTAGTTGAGTCACCATTCAACCTAACTGTACATAATATTATCGACATCATTATCAATAAATACCATAGAAAATACATGTGTGTGTAATATTGAGGAAAATTATGTTTTGGCATTATCAATCATGTCTCATACTCTCTTCATGTTGTACAGCTTGAATTGGAGGCATTTGAAAATTTCCCACCCTCCAATATTTTGCTTTACACTTTATTGCAAGATTCTCATTTACGACCACATTTATTGCCCTAACCATTTGAGGGTTTTTCTTTTTGGGGTTCTTTTATTATTATTTTTCCCTTGACCATTGCATATATGCCTAATTTTCATTTGTTCCTCTTTATTATAATTTTATATAGTTCACTTAGTATATATCCAACATTACACTTCTTAATCTATACACAATTATGGTCCGTTTGGAAAGCAGGAAAATGAGTCATTTTCCAGAAAACATTTCCTTTACAGTGTTTGGTTGCGTTATGAAAAACTGTCTTGGTGTGTTTGGTTCATTTTGGTCGAGAACATGCAAAACAACCATTTAGGCCATTCTGGAAAATGACTTACGGAAAAAAAATTCCGTAAGTCATTTTTCGGAAAAATGAACTGATTTTTCTTGGTCAACAGAAAACATTTTCTGTTGACTGCATTTTTCAGACGTTGCCAAACACCGAAAACTTAGAAAACATTTTCTGGAAGCCATTTTCCGGGTTACCAAACACACCCTTAATTGAAAAATTCTCAAGGAATAGTACATAGAGAAACCCTAGAGGAATACATGCATGGAGAAGAAATTAAATATTCTAGCCTAAAGATCCTTTGCGATTATTTTTGAACATATAATACATAAATATAAATGTTCAGTTTAACTACCATCTTAAACTTTTAGTCAATACAGAACACATACTTCAGTTTAATATTACAACCAATCACATGCAAAAGTTGGGTGGCTTTTAACATGTAAGGTTTGCTTGCAAGTTGCTTTAAATATGATGGAGCCAAAATAAGGAAGGAGTTATACAAAAGGGATGAGACCATGTCAAATCCATCATGAGAGGTTGCAGCTCCAAAGTTTGGCATATATGCAATTCAAAGAATTGAATAGGAAATTAGCATGGCTGTCAAGGGGGACCAAAGCTTTTTGTTGTTTCTGGGTTTAGATAGGAAGGTGCATGATTAGGTCTTTGCTTACATTATTCCTAATTCATCATATCATTTCTAGCCCATCCACTATTTATCTTGTTAATTATTAATCATTACACTTTAATTTTTTTTGTTGGTTTAAAGTTTTCCATTGCTTGGTTAATTATTGGTGGGGGGAGGTGGTTAATGCATTATTACCTTGCCGTTTGTGGTTATTTTTTAATATAGAAATTATACCATTTATTACTGGTCTTTTCATTAAAAAAAATATATTATTAGGGTTTTAAGTTAAAAATACTGGTGCAGTAGTATTTGATATAACCATGAATTATATATTTATTGTATTTCGTACTACTGACAATAATGTTGATAATATTTTAAGTTACGAGAAAACCTACATTCGTTACACGAAAGTGTGCTATGGGTATATACTAGAGTGTACCTTCGAGTATTTTGAATTGTTGATAACTTGATATATATATATATATATATATATATATATATATAGATATTCATGTGGTAAAAAAAAATTATTTATTTATTTAGGGTAAAATATTTCCCATACATGGATTCACATTTTTTTTTTTCTGTAAAAGGAGAGTGACACACATGATACATCATGATAAACATGGCCTCCATAGTTTAGGCAATCAACTCTGCTTAGCTTTTTAGACTTCCCAGTTTTTGTTTAAGGATTTAAAAAACAAAAAAAAAAACATTTTCTCATGATATGATGTCCTTTCCATTATGTCCCTCTTTGTTCTGATCTATCCCACAGTCCCCCATCTGCCCTATAAAAATCATGATTTATGATGTTGTGGCATCATTACTTATAATTATTTTAAAAAATTATTTTAAATATTTTTTGGGGGTTTAAATTTGTTGATTAGGAATGCAAATTAATCATCACACACCCCCCACCCCACCCCCACCCCCTTGCTTGGTGGATGTCAGCTAAGCCATTATCTTCCATCAACTTACTCATTTCACATCCCTCACCTCATCATCACCACACTCTCTAACTTGTTCATTATCTATACTTAGAAAATTGGAATTTCTATTCTTCAATTCTTTGGTTGGGTGATTAAAGTGGTACCACACAAGTTAACATCAGCCGTTGCAATCACAATATAATGTAATTTGGAGATAATATATATGGATTATTTATTATTGTTAAGTTGGAGTTTAGTGAAAGAGGGAAGAATCTCCCATCACCTCCTACTTGTGCTTCTATAATAGATTTGCCAAAAATATTTATACTTTGTTTTAAGCACAATTTAAGTTATACACACACACAATAGTTTTTTTTTTTTTACGCACAATGTGCAAAAATACATACTCAATATTAGGCACTGATAAAAATACATACTCAATATTAGGCACTGGTCCTACCGGCCACCTAATGACCGCTAAGTCACCATGATTTACTCCACTATTTTATCAGGTCGGGATGTGGGGCCAACGAGAGAATTTCACCTGTTGTGGGCAAGAATTTTAGTGATAAATAATTAAATATAATTATGGTAGCATTTAATATATATTAACGAGAGTTTAATGATGTAAGGGTAATTTTGAGGAGAATAACTATTCAACATATTTTTTCAAAAAAAAAAAAGAAAACTATTCAGCATATGTACTATCAATATATAGAAATTATAATTGGCAAAGCAGGATTTATATATCAGAAGTTGTGTGAATTGATCGATACTACTATGACTCACAGTCAATATATAGAAGTTGCTATATATTAACAAAAAGTCAAAAATGTACATATCATCCTTATCTTCTGTTCGTTGGCTCATGTGAATGGACTACTAGCTACCATAAGTCATTATAATTGAATTTTCATCCAATTAACATTATATGATTCTGCATCAAATTTTTGCAATTTTATGTGTGATTTCAATAATTGTAGAGTAGAAATTGTGTAAAACCATTGCTGGCCTAATTCTAGTTGGAGCTTACAATGGCCCAAACTCATAATGGAGGCCTGGAGGGGATAAATGGATATAATATAATACTACTCCTTCGCCGAATTCATTTTGGACCAAAAGCGCTTGCAAAAAGGTAACTTAGCCCATCCCAAAGTATATGGCAATTTATATCATGGACCATGGTTCACATACCATTATAGACCCTGAAAAAAAACGATAAGATATAGAATTCATATTTGTAAGGTACAATTCATAAAACAAGACATAAAAATTCACAATACAAGACACATACACATGTTATATATTTACTTATTTTTCAAATCTGATATAGGTACAAAATTTGTATTCATAAGCACAGAATTTCACAACACAACACAAATTCATAAGACACGACTACTAATTTGTTTTAAGTACAGAATTAATACTCTTAAAATACAAAATTTCATAACACAAAACAAAAAAACTCACAACATAAAAAACATACACATGGACTAGGATCCACAGTACACTGTGAACCTTGGTCTATGGTATAAGGATTGAAAGTATTTGTATTAGTACTAGAGTTCCTGTAAGAGTTGTCTATTGACTTTATTAGTTTGATACAATGGTTTAACTCATTGTAGTCCTTTGTTGGCTAGGGTCTCAAGACAGATTTCATACTGATCGCACCTTCACGTAGTAGACGCGGACTTTTTTTGTAAATAAAAAAAAGTACTAGAGTTCCCTGAAGGCATCATACAATGGATTCCATAGGCAGGAAATGTACCGAATGTTAATGATCAAGACTAAACTAGATTAATCTCATATGATCAAATGCAAATATCAATGCAATATACAGAAGAAGAAGAAAAAAAAAAAGAGATTGAAGAACCATAAAAGCTAATATCCCTCTCTTTTATGGCCACATTAAACAAGATGTCTTGTCAATGCTCCACAGATTTTGATTTTGACATTTTTCTTGGGACCCATATGATGAATATAACTTATTATCTCTTACCGCATCATGGAGTAAAAGTAAGGAGTACAACTTAAGAGTCCAAGAAGTATTTTCACCAACCCTTATGGCCATAAAAGGATTCCAAAAGTTATGGACTATGCATACACAACCATCCCTAGGAAGTTAAGAATCAAATTGCAAAAAAGAAACTGTCATAAAATAAAACACATTTTTGACTCATTTCCAGAATTTTCTACCCATGACACAATTACCAAGACTGGTATATTTTTGAAAGGATTGCCAAAATGATTTAGTGGTGCAAGTTAACCCGTACCTTGGCAGCTTGGCTGATCTTCTGAGTGCATGGAATTGAAGTGGAGGAATTCATCAATCTATGTCATGGTGTTCTCAACTCATAAATCTATGCCACATTTTGAAGTGTACAAATTTGCTTACAGTGGAAATGGTAGAAACAAGTATTCTTGGTGAGCCATTTAGGATTACCCAGAAACTCAACAGTGAGGAAAGGATTTGTCTTGCTTTGGCTTCTTTAGTCTCATACTTTCTAGCCAGAGAGAAAATCTGGGCTGACCTGGATTCTCCATAGGAACAACATCACCACATGGATTAGCATGTTTTGATACAGTTTCAAAGCTTGATTCTTCTGTATTCACTTGCTGCTCCTTGACGTACCAAATTTTGATCCCCAGCTCCTTGAATCTTAGCGGTTTAAATATTCGCGCTATAATTACCAAGACATCTCCACTTTGTAACCAATTCCCAAAATTCCAATGACTTAACCACATCATACCTTCCCTACCATTTGGAATTCCAAAATACGGTGGCTGCAGCCACCAACCAAGGAGGTTTGTCTTGTCATTAATATGAATGGATGGATCAGTGTAAGTTAAGGCAGCTTCTTTATCATCTGAGCACAAATACACCAGACAGAAACTCAAACCTTGGATCCTGTAGTTGTCAATTGTAGGCAACGTAAAAGAAGATTGGGGACTGGTAAAGGTGAACTCAGAGTTGAACCAGCTAGGAATGCAATCACCAGGAAGAAAAGTCGTGAAGATGCCCGGTTGATATAATATCTGAAAAAGATAAAGAGTCATACAGACATAGCATAATTAGAAAGCAGATACACTAGAAATATAGAGTTGTAGGTACACAGAAACAAGAAAAGGGTGGAAAGTACACCTGAGGAGAAAGTTTCAAACATGGCAATTCAAAGAAGTATCTGGATCTCATCTTGACCATAATATTTCTAATAGTTGCCAAATTTGACAACCCGAAAATGCCACATATATCAGTATTGACATTTTCTAGAGGTTCCAGTTTGAAATAGCCTTCTATTTCAGCTAATATCTTACAGCGTCGACAAACCATGCGCAAACCTTCTGCCAGTTCTGCTTGGTAAGATATTTTTTCCAATGACATACAATCCTCTACACCCAACATTTTTGATATATGAGGCAACCCGATGAGTGACTTGAGCCTGGGGCACGAGGTAAAGTTAAGATCTTGCAGCCCTCTAAGGCATCTAATGCTTTCTGGTAGACTGCAAACTAGATTATTGCTCAGGTCCAAGCTCTCCAGCATGGAGAGGTTACTGAAAGCAATTGGAAACTTATCATCAGATAGATTGCATTTTGCAAGACTCAAATGCACTAAAGAACGGGGCAAATCAATGTGAGAAATTTTAGGACATATGTTCCGCTTTCCAACTAAGGACCACAAAAATGAATATGGTGAGTGCCATGGATGGACTCCCGACCTAGATACAACTTGATTCATTGCAATTTCATCTGCATGCAGCACTTTCAGCGAATCAATTTTTTCTAAGTTGGTTGGCCAGTCAAGATTAGAGCAACCAGAAACAACAAGAGTTTCAAGACATTTTAGCGAGCACATGCTCTCAGGAAGCCTTCTCAAATTTTTGCAGCCTTTCACATTCAAAAGAACAAGTCCTTCCAGGCATCCGATTGTTTCATGAATCTCGGTTAAACTTGTAGAGTATTTAAGTATCAGCTTTTCAAGACTGGGGACTCCCAAAAAATTTGGTGTTCTGGTAAGCTTATAGGAGTGGCTGAGATTCAGAATCTTTAGAAATCTGAGAACCTAAGGCATCAAAGCAAGAAAAGAAAACATAGTAAGATGTCACTTAATGAAGTTGCCAAGTACTTAAGGTAATGTTTCAGAGGCATATGTTATACCCTGGAGCCTTTCCAAACTTGTTTGAAGCTGTTGTAACGCAGATCCAGTGCAATAAGGCTTTCCAGTGGAAAATCATTTGGTATTGATTCCAACTCCAGTCCACGCCAACACAACCATCTCAATCTTTTAGGAAACTGTTCATAGCTTCCAATTAATTTAGCAGAGTTGAGTTGAAGAAATTTTAACCTTTGCATTTTTAAAAAAGCATCACTTGTGAAGATTAGCAAATTTGAAGCTTCTGCACAATCCCTTGAATGCCAAAAGAAGCCATACTGACTTTTCTTTGACAAATGTCCTTCAGATTTCCCTAGAAACTCTGCAAGTTTGCCTTTTTTGCCATAATTCATATTGATGGTTTCTTTGGCTGATTCATTTGCCTCAAGCATTTGCATTTCAAGTTTGATTCCTTCAACCCTTTCAGTGCCCTTAAAAAGAAAACATATTAGATTGTTGAAGATAGACTGGGCATACATTTAAAAGAAAAAAACAGAGATTGAAGAATGTTCTCCTTACGGTTTTCTCTGTTAACACATAAAATGAATCCTTAGGATGCCAAACATGACTGCGCTTCCCAGGCTCTTTTGGTGATTGTTGACGAACAATTTCCCTTCCCATATCTTGAACCAATTGATGCATGCTAAGTTTGTTATTATGCTCATAAATCACCAACAGATTTCTCTCGATAAGATTTTGGACCCCAATTCCCCCATGAAGGTCACAGCTATCTAGTACTGCAATTGCAAAATCTCTGTCTTTTCCAACAAAAAAGCAGGCAAGATGAAGGAATATATTTCTATCATCATCATCTTGTAAAGAGTCATAACTTAGTCTCAGTTTATCAAGGATTCTATTATTAGGAATGGCTTCCAATTTTTTAATAGTACTTTTCCACACATCAAGATCTTTCCCCGCAAGAGAAGATCCCAAAATTTCAAGAGCCAATGGCAGTCCATCACATCGTTCCACCACCTTCATTGAATAATCTAGATATTCATCCATAGGGTGAGCTTGACCAAATGTATGCCAACAAAAGAGCTCAAGAGATTCACATTCAAGCATACTTTCAACTTTGTATACCTTACAAGTCTCATGACTTAATAAACGTTCTTTCCTTGTAGTCACAATGATTTTACTCCCTGGATAAAACCAATCTCTTATTCCAAATAAATCGTTTAACTGCTCTGGTTGATCCACATCGTCTAGTACTAGGAGGATTTTTTTACTACCTATGGCAGCTCTGATTCTCCTTATCCCTTCATCAACGCTGGATATTTGTTCTTCTTTCCTCTTAAAAATGTCAGAAAGAAGATTTCTCTGCAGCATAACCATACCATTCTGTTTCTTTGAAACTTCTCCAACATTTGCCACGAAGCTACTTCCTTCAAACTTATCACAGTTTGTAATATACACAAATCTGGCAATGGTTGTCTTCCCAATCCCCCCCATTCCACACATCACAAGTATGTCAACATCATTCGATCCATCTTGTACCCACAAATTGATATAATCAGAACGATTAATGATTCCGACCAGGTAAGGGGCAATGCTGTGAACAGTTCTATTCACTTTATCTGTAATCACTTTAAGGATTTTTTGAATAAATTTTGATTCATTCCTGAAATCATAAAAAATAGAATTCTTTATAATCAAAACTGATAGGAAAGTTAGGTCATTAGGGATTGGAGGAAACAATAATTACATCACACCTCTGAGCTTACAGCTAGAGCCTTGACCACTAAACCGAAACTTGAAATCCAGGGCATTGTTTCATAGCTTATTTAAAATCTTGTCAAGTGTGAGAAATCTTATCATGTTACACTGTTATAAGTGTTTAATTAATTAATTTATTTTTTTAAAATTTTTGGGGGGGAGGGGGTCATGGATCAATTCCCTTTATCTCTATATTCTTCCTGGCTAGTATGAGAACTACAAAGATAATCAAACTCACATTTTGTTATTTCCTGTCAACCATATTTTCAAATCTAGGTACTCAAAAATAAACAAAAAACAAAAATTTCAAATCTAGTCATTATAGGGAGACCCTGTCAAGTTGGTCAGGTTGACATAGTAATCAGGAGGTTACAAATTCTACTCCTAGAAGGAAAAGGCTATAGGCCTTCTTAGTTTGAGGCAGTCAGCTATGGACAACCTCAATTGGTTTAGGTTTACCTCCAAAGGGTAACAAACTGGAATTTAACCCGTGCACGCAGTTTTCCTAGTGACTCAATAAAAAATCTAGTGATTATAGGATCTAGAAGATGGATGGAAATTGATGAACCACAACCAGATTTGCACTCAAAAAGCTTAAAGTCAAACTCAGATGGAAAATAGAGAAACAAAAGTACCATTCTGTATGATTTTGAACAGTCATCCCCCCAATTTCTGAAACTTCTTTGAGTGCACACCTCCAGCCTTTGATCTTCTGAGCCCACTCTTCACCATCTTCACAGTTTTGAGCTACAAACCGCATCTCATGTTGTGCAAAAGCTTTTGCAAAGCTCCCCATTTGCTTTCCAACATGGGATGGATCAACCAGGTAGAAAACAGGCAAAACAGCGTGCCCACTCCTCCGATTCTCCATAATCACCACCAGTTCATCCAAACACCAGGAAGAAGTAGCATAGTTTTCAGATAAAACAATGATTGAACTCTTCGCTCTATGGATCCCTTTGAGCAATTCCGACTGAATATTTTCTCCCCTCTCAATCTCATTGTCATCCCTAAATGTACGCAGCCCGGCATCCACCAACGCCTTGTAAAGCTGATCGGTAAAAGTTCTTCGAGTGTCTTCGCCTCTGAAGCTCAAGAAAACATCGTAGATACACCGCCCACGGAAAGCAGCTGCTTTTTCAGCTAACACAGCGGCCATTTTACAAACACCTTGCCTGCAATTGAGATAACAACTGTTTTCGCCACAATTTTACCTTCTTGATTTAGAAACTTCGATCCTCAAAACTCTAGCCTACAGAATCTTAATAGTCGAAGTAGAACTCTTACCTTCGCCACAATTGTAGAAGTAGAAATGTAGTCTGTAGAGTGTAGAGATATTGAGAATTGCAGTTGTAGGCAGAGTACTGAGAGGATGAGAGAGTGAGATACTGAGAGGTGGGTAAAAAAAATTTGTTGAATTCACTAATTTATAGAGTGAAAGATAGAAGAGTGAGAATTGAAGCCTGGAGAAAGTGTCAACATTTTTTTTGAAAAATGACCATTCTATTGCATTTCTGACATTCTGCAATATGAACTGCTAGTTTAAAAAAAAAATTCTGAAAATTTTGACTTTAAAGCCTAAAATTTCGAAAGAAATACGCTCCCATTGTGCAGTGTGCTAGTGCCTGGTAAACCTGTACAAGGGAGCCAAAAATTAAATAAAGTGTCCTAGATAAAGGGAATTGATCCATGTCCATAGAGTTCTACCATTATAGCATAGACTCGAGTTCACCTTGCAAGGTGGATTTAGGTCCATAGTATAATTTGCCAGGATTTTTGAGTTTAGGCCCAGTTTGTATTGTCTTGGATTGGGCTTCTTGCATTTTTAAAAAATTGATTGATAGAGATAATAGGTTTCTTGAGATTATTACTTCGTATTTGGTTTCACGAGAGTATTATTGTGTGGATCATGGTCCATATACCTATGTAGATCATAAATAAAAAGTATATTATTTAAGTATTAATATTACATTATTTTGTATACTATCAAATAATATAAATTCAGTACAGAAATAATATATTTTTAATATATTAAAAATGTACCTTATATTCAAGAAAAGTACATAATTTGAATATTAAAAGTATATTATTTTGTATAATGTACATTCGGTACACAAAAAATGTACTTTTAATATATTTAAAATGTACTTTATTATGGTCCACATAATAATTTACCGATAACTTATATCCTCTTATATATTGAACTTAATTTGTTTTTTCTTCACTTTGAACAAAAAGAATTTCAAACATAGATAATGATAAATTAGGTAGTACCAAATATAAATTATTCTTAAGAACTCATAAATAACATAATTTCAAGGTTCTCACCAAATATTTATTCCAACCCATCTTGCAAGAGAAATAGATCATTCATGGAAATACTATTTTCAAGAATAAAGTAATTTATCAAACGATGAAATATGTTTTTTTTTTTAATTAAAGGCTTTTGAGCTTATGTGGAAAAGAGAGGTGAGATGAGAGAGAAGAAAATTGAACCCATGCAACATGCAAGTGTTGAGTTTTTGTGAGATCCACTATTAAGAGAAAAGTAAAAAAATTAGCGATGATGGTACGCATTGGGCACAACCGTTGTGCCAAACAGGCATGTGCAGTAAAAGACATTGCTAACTTTTTTTCTTCTCACTCTCCACCTTTTTAATCACATAATATGATCAAAATGTTTATGCACTATCTAATTTTTGTGACGAAAAAAACCTACAACGATTATTCAAAAGTGTTTGCAAGAATTGAACTCAAAAATTATGCTCAAAAATAAAAAAAATCAAATGGTTAGACTTTTGTTCACATAAAATTCAAAAATCAAATTGCCCTTTTACGACCAAAAACAAAAAAAGATTAAAAATTAGAAAAAAAAATGTACCAAACAATCATTTTAGTTAGGAATAAGGTTCAAATTAGCCACTGAAAGTGCAATTAGGCCACTGAACGAAAAAATTGTGCAATTAGGCTACTGAACACTCCAAATACATGCAATTTCACCTGATAACAGGTTACCTTCCATTTCATCAGGTTGACGACTTATGTGGATGGTAAGTGGGTATGTTAAAATAATGCTTTAATAATAAACATTAAAAATTAAAATTAAATTAAAATTAAAAATTAATTTTTTTTTTTTAAAAATGGTGGCCACACCTCCTCTTCTTCGGCTACGACTAGAACGGACTCATAAGTTCTATCTATAATACCTTGAAAATAAAATTCTAATAAACACATCATCTTGGCATTTGTTTGTTTTTTTTTTTTAAATAAAAATTTTAAATTTTTTATTTATTTTTTATTTTTTAAAAAGTTTATTATTAAAAAATATTTTAAAATGCCAACTCACCATTCATGTGAGTAGGCAACCTGATAAAATGGGAGGTAACTTGCTATCAGGTAAAATTACATACATTTGGAGTGTTTAGTGGCCTAATTGCACTTTTATTTTGTTCAATGGCCAAATTGCACTTTCAGGTTATGTTCAGTTGTCAATTTAAACCTTATTCCTTTTAGTTATTTTGCCAAGTCAAATATGTAAAGTTGATGAAACAAACCAAACTACTTTAACTAATAAGCCATTTCCAAACACCTCATTTGTTTTTGTGTTTATTTGTGTATATATAACCCAAGGTGAAGAAGATTCTAACAATCTCTTGACATAATTTTTTAATAAAGTCAAATTCGGTTTTGCAAAATGCCAAGCATTAGACTGCAAAGACTAGATTAGACATGTGTGTACAAATGGCTCAACACCAATATTTATGAGCATATTAATAACACACAAATGGCTCAACACCAATATTTATGAGCATATTAATGACACAACCAAATCAATCAATGGTGAATTTAGTTTAAGCTTATCATATACTATATCTTCCTGCCTATTTGGGGTCCTTTGTAAATTGACATCTAACTAAAACTAATTGTGGAACAGCCCCACTTAACAAAATAATTACCATACCTCTTTGATCATACGCAACACCTTGCATCATGCATACATCATTACTCCTTCTATTGATATACCATTTTTGGATTTTTAAAAAACACAACAATTTAACATGAATTCCTAATTTGAATTTTTTTTATTATAAAGAAATAAAAAATTAGAGAAAGAAAAATAAAATCAGCTGAAGTGAATTTAAGGTAAGGAGTAAGCCTCAATAAGTCAATAATCTGGAATGACAGATGAATAATTGAATATTACCAGTTTTGAGATCTTAGCTTCGATAATTATTTATTGAATATAATTAAATAAAATAATAAATATGTAAATTTACTATCAATTAAAATTTTATTTAAAATAAAACACATCCATCAATTTTATCATTCTTGTCCATTTGATATCATCACATAAAATTACATTTTGGAGGCTAAGTGATATCCACCATTCTGTCAAATTCATAACAATCCCTTCAAATTAATTTCTTTTGACTTTTTAGTTTTCAAATACAATATTGTAAATATAGGTTTTTTTTAATAGTAATAATAAAATATTATTTAATTCGAAATTTATCTCAAGAGTGTATTATTGCAAGCTAAATTTAAAGTATTACATTCTATATTAAATTTGTAAAATATGTAAATTTATAAATTAAACTACTGGTAGATTTCATGAATAGTACTCCGTAATAAATATAAGTTAAATTATATATAGGCTATGTTTGGCAAACCTAGCTAAAAAGGTAGCTGAAAGCTGAAAGTAGCTGAAAACTGAAAAGCTATAAGCTCGAAGCTGAAATCTGAAGAGCTGTTAAGCTAACTGTTATGCTTAAATGTGTTTGGTAAAATTAGCTTTTTGATAAGCTGATAAATGTAAAAAGACTAAAAAGGACATTTTCATACAATTTAAATAGTTTTAAATTTAAATAAGTTTGTTTATATATTAAAATATAAAATAGTGAAATCAATATATTTTAATAAAATATAAAGTAAGAACATATATTTGAAAACATATAAAGTAAAACAAAATGTTTATAATTTATAAGATTAGTTCATACAAAAATCAATGTTCAAACACAAATGTCAAATTGAAATTACAACCAAACATATTGAAGAGAAAAGGTAAAAAAGATTTAGCCAAAAAGGTTTTAATTGTGAAGGGTAAATGATTTCATTTCTTTAAAATAATAAGGTTAAAGATGGAAAAAAAGTTAGGAAGCTACTAGCTTATTTTGAAACGCTACCTAAGTTAGCGTTCAAAAATAAGCTCTTATTTTAAGCTACTAGCTTATTTTAGAAACATTATCAAACAGAGTTTATAGCTTATTAGTAGCTTAAAATAAGATATAGGCTATGTTTGGCAAACCTAGCTGAAAATGTAGCTGAAAGCTGAAAAGGAGCTGAAAGCTGAAAAGCTATAAGTTAGGAGCTGAAACTGGTGAGCTGTTAAGCTAGCTGTTATGTTTAAAAGTGTTTGGTAAAATTAGCTTTTTGATAAGCTGATAAATGTAAAAAGACTAAAAAGGGCATCTTCATAAAATTTAAATTTGTTTGTTTACATATTAAAATTTAACGTTTGAAAATAAAACTATTAGTAAATCATGATCTAGCATCCCATAATGAAGTAGCAATATTGTTGCGAATCTCCTTCATCTCAGCAGAGGTCTGACTTAAACTTTCGTTGATGGAGGTATTACTACTTGAATCTTGAAGTTCATCGGGCGGTATGTAATCTGAATGCTGCTCAAGCACATTAAACATTATGTCATCTTGTGAATTCTTCCGAATATAATTATGTAAGGCAAATGTGGCCATAATAACAAAAGGAAACAATGGTGTTGAATACTTGAAAACCATTTCATCATATCTGTTATATATATATATATTATATCAAAAATAAACACTGCAGATTACATTGATAAAACTTGGGTAGAATCCTACAGATTACAAATACGGCAGAAACTTACTTTAATTCTTTAAATTACATTATATCAAAAACACTGCAGATTTCATTAATATATATATATATATATTATATAAAAAACAAACACTGCAGATTACATTAATATATATATATTATATCAAAAACACTGCAGATTAAATTAATATATATATATATATATATATATATATATATATATATATATATATATATATATATATATATATATA